>NC_080778.1:2121212-2424242 GCF_020826845.1 Diceros bicornis minor | reverse complement strand
GGAGTGGTGCTGATCTGGACAGAGATGTCTCGTGGGTTGCGTAGCTGGACTCTAGGAGCACCAGGTTCCCCAGATGCTACATATGAAGGGTTAAGTTGACCCCGTTTTCTAAGACCCAGAGGGGATGAGAGTATTTGTATGAAGAATATAAATTTGCTATTGATGCCACTTCAGAAAGTCAATGTCCAAGTCATCTGTTGGCGAAAAATAGTCTAGGATCGTCGCCCCCATGACCTCACCGAGCTTGCTTGTCCCCCGTGCTCGATGGAAAAGACACACTGCTCTGGTCTCTGTCCCAGCACCACACACTCTTGCTGGGACACACATTTCCGCCTCACATCAGCAGCCCCTCTGCTGCCTCTCTGACTAGCCCACCCTTCCCTTTGAAGCCTTCGTGTAAGTGGCCGTCTTTTCTGCACAACTTCAATTTTCTTGCCAGTAACTGCAAAATCGCAGACAACCACCCTTGTTCCTAGTCAGACACATATTTTCCTTCAATATCACTTGCTTTATTTCCATTCCATTCTTTTGTTTTTCTGGAATTCCAATTTCTTGAATTGTCTTACCATGTGCCTCACATACCAGGAAAAGATGGCATGAAATTGCATCAATTCATTCTTTAATCCTTTGTTGAAAAACTCAAACTACTGCACGTGAAACAAGCAGATTTACCAGAGTTTCGGGTCAGTAAATGTGAGATACTTTCATACTTGAGTCTCGCACCCCAAGCGATTCATAACCCAAAAGGCAAAACAGACAACCCCCTTAACTGTCAGTCACTCACTGAGAAGAATCCCAACAAAACCAGCATTCAGATCAGCTCTTCACGATACCCTGCATGTTCGTGAACCATCTCTTTTGAATTTGCAACTTTGGAATGCTCAGAGTAGCCTGAAGCTATTAACAGCAGTAAAATTAAAATTAATTTGGGAACGTACAGAAGAAACAAGTTGAATAAATTATTCCTAATTAGGGCCTGAAACAAAGTTGGCACTAAATAAATTTTTATCAGAAAGGAGGAACAGAAGAGAAAGAGAAAAGAATGGACGGAGGGAAGGCAGGATTAAATATATATTAAATCCCTCTTTTGAAAAACATATTCGGTTAAGTCATACGAAGGTGCCATTTTTGTAGGTCAGAAACAGTTGAATATTGGCAATTTGATATGGTTCAATCTAATAATAACATCAGGAGAACTGCTAGACATCTGAAAAATATGTCCTTCCAAATGCTGAATCGTCCATTCCCCACTTAAACTCCTTCTTCCAGGCTGATGGATCTGTAGGTATTTGCATATCCCACAAACATTCAATCAACCATATTGCAAACCACACCTTCACTGTGGAAACACCAGGCACCTTCCTCCCAGAGCCTGAGATATGTAGTCAGTTCTACTTCAGCTAATGGAAAGGAATGAGCTCCCACATCTGAAAAGAATGCCTTTCAACAGAATGTCAAACTGAACAGAAATTGTTTACTCCAGAATTTGCTTCGACCACCTCATCTGCGGCAAGGCCTGGGTGGACCACGTTCACATTCTTGCTTTGTTGTCTACAAAAACATGGGTGTGCCAAAAATTGTGCAAACCCCATGACATATGCCACAGAATATGAATCATTTTACCATTCAAATACCAGAAAGGAATCTTAATAGCCATCTAATTATAGGACTCGAGCAGGCTGGATGGAGCCCTGCCTCCTCTTACTTCTCCCTCAGAGATCAGGAGTCCCCAGAGGACAGCGCCCCTTCCCTGGCAGACGCTGTCCCACCGGCCTCCTCACCAACCTGCCTCCACTCGCCCAACTGCTGCAGATGGCCAACCTGAAACAAGACCATCCCAGGAAGCTGCACCCAGCCTCAGTCTACCTACCTGGGAGATAGAAAACGCCTACCTAGCAACCTCCTTACGGGGACCAGGAAGATGGCCAGGTTAACCTACTTTCACAAACTATAAAGTGCTTTTGAAACTGCTGGCTGTCATCTATGTGACGTCTCCCCACAGCCCTTGGGCAGGTCACCTCTGGGCTCCCCCATCCACCTCCCCCACTCTATCTCTGGCCAGGTCTCCCCAGTCTCGATGCCAGCAGGCGGACACCACCGGCCTGCAGTTGAGCCCACTCGCCTCTCAGCTGCCTCTGTCCTGGGTAAAGTATCAGTAGAAACCCTGGAGCAGCAGACTTCTTCCCATATACCCTGAAAAAGGCTGGGTCCTCTTAACCTGATTAAATCTATGAATTTTGTATGTGAAAAGAAGGCCTTTAAATGGGTTTTCTAAGATGAAATTTCATCACTACTCTCCCTGTGACATAGCTTTTGTCAAGTATTTGGAAAATGAAGATAGTAATAATAATACCAATGGAACTCATAGAGTTTTATAAAAAATGGGATCATGAAGTGAAATCAAGTTAAAATTGAAAAGTTCTCTATAAATGCATTACGTTTATGCCTGCACTCTGATGAAGGCGGAAGAACCAATCACTTTTACATTGTAGTGTAGTTGTCCATTGCTTGAAACATGCAATTGCTTTATAACGCTGATACATGCAGACATTATGCGCCCCACCTCAGCGAGATCCACTCCTGCAGCACCACGGACACGGGTAGCGCCTGCTCTTCGCCGGCCGGAGCACAGCAGCACCACCTCGCCCACCACCACCCCGAGCAGGGGAGCCTCCTCAGTCCACAGAGTCCAACCTGCAGCCCGAGCTGATGGTCCCAGAGCCCTGCCGTCCACACCCTCTGCTCTCTCTCTGCTCTGGCCACCACTCTCTCAGCTGCTCCTCCTAAGCAGAGTCTGTGCTGAGGCTTGACTTAGCGCTCGTCTCAGCAGCAACTATTCCAAATTTATTTTGTCCTACGTTTCCCCTTGATAAAGCTCTCTAATGTGTTTTACACATTAGAGTCTTTCTTTAAGATATTATTTAGCTATTATTGACAGTAAATAATTTTAAATTTCCTTTTCTTCAAGTCACATTTGACATAACTGGAATCGGGACTTTGGAAAAAATTTATTTAAAAATGAAAGTAACATTTATTATGAAAGTCATGCACAAAACTGGCATGTTAAAAACAGCAAGATGCTTGTGTGCTGTTGGTGTGAACGTAAAATTGTGCAGCTGCTGTGCAACACAAGATGGGGTTCCTCAAAAAATTAAAAATAGAAATACCAGATTATACAGCAATAACACTTCTTGGTATTTATCCAAAATAATTGAAAGTAAGGACTTAAACAGATACTTACACACCTATGTTCATCGCGGCATTATTCACAATGGCCAAAGGTGGAAATGACCCAAGTGTCTGTAGATGGAGGAATGGATGAACAAAATGTGGTGTTTCCACACAATGGAATAGTATTCAGTCTCAAAGAGGAAGGAAATCCTGACACCTGTTACAACATGGATGAACCTCAAAGACTAATTTATGCTCAGTGAGATAAGCCAGACACAAAAGGACAAACACCTTATGATTCAACTCACGTGAGGTCCCTAGAGGAGTCAAATTCATAGAGACATAAAGCAGATGGTGGTGCCAGAGGCTGAGGGAGGGGGGAAGAGGGACTTATTATTTCATGGGGACAGAGTTTCAGTTTGGGAAGATGAGAAAGTTCTGGAGATGGATGGTGATGATGGTTACACAATGATGTGAATGTCTTTAATGCCACTGAACTGCACACCTAAAAATGGTTAGGATAGTGATTTTTATGTTATGTGTATTTTACTACAATTAAGAATAAAATTAAAAAAGGAAAAAAAAATTTAAATAATGTTACTGACAGTAAGAATATTAAATAAGATTCTATGGGCTTGCTTGCCCTAAAACTGCTTCATTTACCTATTTTTAACTAGTTTTAAATAAATTTCATTTTAACAAAGGGAAACAATATAATTACTGTAAATGGATAAAAATGTTTAAAAACTCTAAATGTTAGAAATATAAAAATGAGCTATTTTAAAATTTTGCTTCTCAAAAACTTTGCAAGGAAAAAAGTATGTCTGTTTATGGTCAATGTGTGAAAATTCCAATAAGGAGCCCAGGAACTCAACCCCTGATGTTTCTTAGGTGGTGGAGCGACAGCCTCCGTATCTCTCAGGAGGAAGAAGGAACGGAGGCAGGCAGTGCCTCTGGCGGGATGGATCCCCCACCCCCACCGCGTTTCCCTGATGGGACGATAACGCTGGATCTTACTAGGCCGTTTCCAGGCTGGCTCTAAGAGGCCCTAATATGGGTGGCATTGTGTGTCATGGTCATTTGGAATCTGGAATTGCAAATTCCAGCATCCTGACTCCTCTGGGATCCTAGAAAGACTTGGTTCTGCAACCTTTGGAGGCAGATATGTGCAGTCGATTCCCAGGACAGCTATTGCTCTTGAGGAGGCAACTGGACCCTGCCTCAGCTGGTCAGTCATCAACCATCGGAGGAAAGGCCCAGAAGCAAACTGTCAGCAAAGATGGGGCCCCGGGCCGAGGCCAGTTAGGGCACATCAATCAGAAGGCCAGCGGGCCAGGGCTTCCCGTGCTGCGATTCCACCACCTCGGAGGGAATTCATTCTCTCGCTCTCTGCAAAGTCTAAGTTGCGACACAAACATTAGGTTATTTTTTATTGAAGAATATTCTGTTTAACTTTACCAAATCCTGTGCAGAAGTACTGGTGCCATTTCCATTTTTCCAATAAGGAGGATCCCTTGTGAGGAGCAGCGGTACCTCCGAGCGTGAGCGCACTTGGACGCAGCGGAGCGGCACGCGGAAAGAGGACACCTGAGCCCCGTCCGCCCTGGCCCAGGCTCGGTCCTCAGGCTCCTCCCAGCGGCCCGGGCACCGCCCGCAGGTCAGCGGTTATTTGGCTAGAAACAGCTGAAGTTTGCCATCCAAGGTGGCTGTGGCGAGCTGTGATTGAAAATAAAATGCCATGTGATGTCAATCACCTTTCATTCACTGAGAAACCTATGAGAAGAGTTAGCTTACAGTGCACCTTATCTTATTTGTAATTTTTTAGACTACAGCACAAAATGCATTGAAATAGTAAAATCTGTATAGACGACGGGTATATCTTTATACTTGATTAATGCAAACATTTCATTGCTATTCTAATATCTCTGGGGGCCGTGGTCAGAATCAATCTGTCTACACTGCCCAAAAGAGGGCGAGATGTTCTCTTTCAATTCTGCATACTCTCCACCAGTCATGAGAGCTCAGTGACAGATGGCATCACTTCAGCTTCCTGCTGTCATTTGTGATGGGGCCTCACATGCAGGGAGGGCCCAGGAGGTCATGAGGTTGAGTCCCCACTCCTCATCCACTCCTGCCCAGGGTGGGAGGGCGGCCCAGTCAGTGGGTGGTCAGCACAAAGAGCAAGGCAGGCGTGGTTCCTGCCCCGGATTTCTGATGGGGTCAGCGTGGCAGAGCCACTGCCAGCCAGCATTAGCCCCATGAGGCAGGGTCTACATTTTGAGGGTAAGTCAGAAGTGCCAGCAAGCTCTTTTGCCAGCTGTCTTAGACAGCTCCAGCTTCCGTAACGAAACACCACAGACTGAGGGGCTTAACAACAGAAGTTGATTTTCTCACAGTTCTGGAGGCTAGAAGTCCGAGATCAGGGTGTCAGCATGGTCAGGTTCTGGGGAGGCCCTCGTCCTGGCTGTGGACGGCAACCTTCTCACTACCTCCTCGTGTGGCCCTTCCTCCTCAGGTGTTCACAGAAAGATCTCTCTTCCTCTCATAAGGCCACTAATCCTATCAGATTAGCACCCCACCCTTACGACTCATTTAACTTTAATTACCTCCCGAAGGCCCTGTCTCCAAATATAGTCACATTGGGGGTCAGGGCTTCAACATAGGAATTTGAGGGGGGTGGATGACACAGTTTAGTCCACAGCATCAGACACAGGCCATGCATTCCTGTTTTGCTTTCTCAGCAGCAAAGGTGCGTGTGGTCTTCCATCTGCCTGACGCCGTGTGTAACTCTGTCAGAGGGGAGAAACAGCGGGATGTGCTGACCTGAAATCCCAGCGTGCACCTCCCACAAGGTCTCAGGTTGGCTTTCAATGTCCTAATTACCCAAGCCCTGGACAGGCTTATTTCAGAGACCCTCATCTCTTTTCCCCAAAGAGTAGTGGATTTTATTTTAAAAATACAATGGGGTGAGGGCCATTTTCATCAGTTAGATTGAAAAACAAATCAATACAGCGATTTTCATTCTAAAGGATAAGGAAGCAATTACAGAGTGCATGGCTTGAATTCTCTTAGGATTAGGAACAGGTTTCCATAACAAGGACCACAGTGGTCTGACACACATGCCAGCTTCTCAACTTATCAGGGTAAGTGTTCCCTTTGCCAAACGATTCGACATGGAAATATTTTAACAGTAGTAACCTTAGCCATGTCCATGACTTCAGCTGTCATTTCTGTATGGACCATGAGTGAGTCTGCTATTTTGATTTTTTTAAGTGCCTCTCAAGGACCTCCGACCTGCACTGAAATTCTATATTATAAAATGTTACACTATGTCGCCACTTGGATATCACAGGGAAACTTCAGATCCAATTAACTCATACTCGTCCTACCCAAAGAAGATACTGTAACCCTCATCCTTCATATGATATAACATCTGGATTAATCTTTGAATCTTCATTCAAATAACACGCTCAGCACCAACTACTTTACAACATCGCCATCTGTCACTTTCCACTGCCTCAGTGTTGCCCTGTCCCACTACATTCACACAGCTGCCATATTAGGCTGAGTCATTCTTATCTCACGCAGGGCTCATGGGAACTGTGTCTTAGCTCTGGCCCCAGTCCCATCCGCCCTCCTTCTACATCTGCCAATATATTTTCCTAAGTCATTGCCTTACTCCCTTTAGTATTGTGGCCAAGAATTTACGCAAACTTCGTTAGCCATCTGAAGGTCAGGCTGCCTGTGATCTTGGGTGCAGCATCCCATCCACACCTGGCCTCTCTGGTGTCTGCACCCACTGGGACGCACCTCTCCTTTGGCACCCTGGTGTGTGTGGTGGCTGGGCAGCCGGATTTCCAAAGTCTTCCACAGTTGGCCCCTCCTGCCTTTCTCCTTTCACTCATTCGTATTGTTATTAAGCAAGGTAATAAAATACAGTTTGTATCTTTGAACTGATGTTGTTTTGACATCTTTGTCAACATTTTGGTATATGAACCTCCAGTAGGTTGAAGCCAGGGCACATTGCATCCACCAGCTGGATAAAGAGGAGACGAGAGGCAAACGTGTGGATTTGTGACCTTTGATTTATAAAAGCCTCCATCTCAGAACAGGTAAAATATCTGGAATAAAACAGTCAATAGGAAAGACTTGGACGCTTCTGTCCCCACAGATTTAGATTTTTTTTTTTTTTTGGTGAGGAAGATTGGCACTGAGCTAACATCTGTGCCCACCTTCCTCTATTTTATATGTGGGATGCTGCCACAGCATGGCTTGATGAGCGGTGTGTAGGTCCATGTCCGGGATCCAAACCCACAAACCCTGGGCCACTAAAACAGAGTGTGCAAACTTAACCACTACGCCACCAGGTTGTCCCCTAGATTTTTTTTTTTCTCTCTGGCTAGAGGAGAGGAAGGCAGGGCCCAGATTCCGTAGACTCCATGGCCCCCTGTGAAGGTCCAGGAATCACATCTTTGCTCATTTCCTGACCACACCCTGGAGAAGTAGATGACAAACACCCCAGACAGCTGTGGGATCTCAAACTAGGGATTACCGCCCCATCCCCAGAGCAAAACCTGCAAGGTAAGGACTGCTGTGTCCAGTGGGGCGGGGGCAGGGGGCCCTCGCAGGTCCCACAGTTGCATGGGGAGCAGGAGCTACCTCATGCCCTGGCCCTGGGCACAGAGACACTTTAGAGACAGTGACACAGCCCAGCCCCATGGGGCCTGTGTGGACTGGTGCCAAGAAAGAGGGACGCCTCTGCAGATGCGGCATGGACGAGTCACTGGTGAGGGCCTGGTGCTCCTCGTCTAGCTCATGTGTGCTCCAGAAACCCACAGACAACCCAGGTGCCAGTCCTGGTCAGCTCTGGCTGCTATAACAACGTACCATAGACTGGGCGGCTCTTAAACAGCAGACACGTATTTCTCAGTCTGAGGGCTGGAAGTCCAAGATCAGGGTGCCAGTGTGGTCGGGTTCTGGTGAGAGCCTGCTTCAGGGTTGCAGACTGCTCACTGCATCCTCACACGGAGGAAAGAGCAAGGGAGCTCTCTGGGGTCTCTTTCTAAGGGCACTAATCCCATTCACGTGGGTCCCAGGCTCGTGAGGTCCCCTCCCAAAGGCCTCACCTCCTGATCCCATCACCTTGGGATTAGGGCTTCAACATAGGAATGTGGGGGGATGCAAACATTCTGTCTGTTGCAGAGCCCAAGTCAAGGTTCAGGGGCTAGAGTGGAGCCACAGTGACCATGGGGGCTCCTGCTCGTTCAGTAAACTGCGGCACATAGGAGAAATTAACAAGTAAAGGTTGCACATCTTACACACCTGAGTTTGTGGGCTGAGACTGACTCTCATCACAAGAGAGCACGTCTGTTCAGCAATCATGATGTTCTAGGGCTGGCTGCGTGCTCTGTGCCACCTTCACTCACAACCTGAGGGCTTGGCTCACACACACTGCACTGTGCCCACGGCCACCCTCTATCCCACACATCACACTCCCTCAAGGAAAAGTATCCCCAGATCGCCTCCCCTTTTCTAAAACTACCACATTTCGTCTCTTCTTAGATATTGTTAGGTTCAAGATGCCCCAATAATATCTTAAGTGATGTATCATCAATCTATCAATAGCTTCCTTGATTGATCTTTGCTTCCATCAGTGATTAAGTGAATCAAACAGAAACACAGAAATAATAAGTGCACTTTTTGAGTGCTTATTACACAGGACAATATCTATATCGATATCAATATCCTACATTAGAAGAGACCTGTAGAGCCATTAGAAGCAGCACACAGAAGCATCTAGAACTTCTATTACTTGGTTAAAAATTGTAAATACCCTCCAGGGTTCCAGTGTGCTGATTATGAACACAGGCCTGGAGTCAAACCTTGGTTCTACCACAAATTTGCTGTATGATCTGAGGTAAGTCACTTAAATTCTCTTTTCCTCAGTTGGGGTAAATACTGCAGTAACAGTAATGGGTAATGTTACCTATGAAAGTTGTAAGGACCGGGTCAGTAAACATGCAAAGCACCTCTCGGAACCAGACACACAGAACACACTCTGCAAATGTTAGAATCACTGTAGGACCAGTAAATGATGGACAGATACAGATGTTAACAATCTGTGTGATGCAGACTGAGGACACCACCCACACAGTCCTGAGGGTAACAAACTGATGTTTGCGGGGCAGATTTTGTCCTGAGAATGGGTATTGTTCTCGAGGGGAGTTTAGTTCTTATTTCAAAGAAAAGGCTAAATAAAACAAGGTCAGATTTCACATTGGAGCAGAACTACACTTATTTACAAGTCCCAGAATAATTTTACACTCATAGACGTGTCAAATTTATTTTAAAATTTCCCTTTAATTGGTCTATATCAGAGACAATGAGGATAAACCACACACAACCAGGATAAAAAAAACAAAGAGAGGGGGCCGGCCCGGTGGCGCAAGCGGTTAAGTGCGCGCGCTCCACTGCGGCGGCCCGGGGTTCGCTGGTTCGGATCCCGGGCGCGCACCGACGCACTGCTTGGTAAGCCATGCTGTGGCGGCGTCCCATATAAAGTGGAGGAAGATGGGCACAGGTGTTAGCCCAGGGCTGTCTTCCTCAGCAAAAAAAGAGGAGGATTGGCGGATGTTAGCTCAGGGCTGATCTCCTCACAAAAAAAAAAAAAAAACAAAGTGAGTTTTATCTGTTCTAAATAACTCGGTCTGCAAAACACTGCTATAAATCTCATACTAATGACATCTTAGAACATTAATAACTCTTTCTTATAACATATCTTGAAACAATGTAAAAATAATTTTCAGGTAGCTGTGGCACTTCTATTTCCAAACTCTTGAACCACCAAGAAAAGGAAAGTCAAGTGGGCAAACGCATTATTCCTATTCACATGAATTTAGTTTGAATTTGTCTAAGAACTTAACCTCCTCATGTCAGGTCTCCATTAATATAAACGGAATACATGCTGTATATTCCAGGTATTTGCATCAGTCGGTCCCTGAGGAGCAGGTGCCACTTTGTAGCTGGAGACAGAGGGGAGGGCAGCGGGCAGACTGCCGGAGCTTCATGGAAAATGGAGCTGCAGGAAGACAGTGAATGAGTTGGCTTGAAGAGAGACTTTTTTAAAGACCCGGGATGAGTCCCCCTGGAGCCAGGTGACAAAGTACAACCCAGAATGGGGAAAGGAAAATTCTCCTGATTTCTCTGCAGGGAGGACTGAAGAGGTGCTGTGAGAATTCAGAGGAGTACAAGACTAAGTCTCCTGGTTGCAAGGGACAGAAACCCAACTTGAACTAGTTTAGCAGAGAGGCATTTTATTCCACAGAATTATAATGAACAACAGTGGATTTTGGAGTCAGGAAAAGCCAAAGCCATAGACTTAAGTGTCCCCATGACTGTGCTGGCAACACCTGTGTCTGCTCCTTGATATATGCTCTCCTTTCTCTTTGTTGTCTTTGGAAACCATGTGTTCTAATTCTCTGGTCCACATGCCCAGGAAAAAAAACCAAACAGACAAAACAAATAGCAACAGCCATCTTAGCTCACTTAAGCTACCAGGTTTCCACTTCAGCCACTGCTTCCTCTCAGTTTCAGCTTCAAAATTCAGCCCAAGTGGGGTCAAGTGTCCTGTTGCTTGATGCTCCTATGATAACCTTGTGGGTGGAAGGTTCCCAGAAAAGCAGTGAGATTGAAAAACAAACTATGAGGGACAGGGATGATTCTTTTCCTAAAATAAAATTAGGATATCCCATTAGAGTGAATATTTGATTTCAACTGGAGCAGGGGTATTTATTTCACCATTGCATGTTGCAAACTCTAGCGTAGTTAGTATTGAAAGGACTAACAATTCTGAGGTTTGCAAGGGACTCGCTAATATAGTTGAGTTGGAAAGAAAATAAAGGAAAAATTAAAAAACAGAATGAAAGCCAGAGTGATAAGTTTATGAGGTCACACTCTGTCTACCCTGAGGAAATCACTGGGTTCTGTTAAAAAAAAGGCCAGGGGACTTAGGCTTTAATGGCCATCCGGACACAGAGGATGAGAACTTAAGGTCTCATGAGGAAGGGAGTTGGGACTGAGGAACCCACACAAAGCTAGCAGTTTCATGGGTTTAAAGTTTGAGTGACGCACGGACTAGAATGACCACCCAGGTGCCCAGGGAGACAAAGATATGTGAGGAATGAAGTCACCTCCAAAATCCATAACCACAGGGCTGCCCTTATGAGAGTTTGCAGTTTCAACTCACGCCATGTGATACAAGGATATCCAAGTCAAGGAACTAACAAAAATTAAAAATATTCCTGGAGCACCTAGCAGAGCAGACCTAAGACCTCCCTGGACCACTCCATCAACTAAAGTCATGCAGGACCCTCAAGGATAAACTCTGCTGAAGATCATCTCTGGGTATTTCCCCATGAATTAGACTTAGCAGACACAATAAACAGCAGAAACAGAGTACTATAAACTTTAGACAATAGAGCCATCATATACAGTCTGGAAATCAATATGTAGAAAATGATTAGAAACAAGATAAAAGAATAATGTGCTATAATAAAGAACTAGAATATTGAAAAGAACCAAAATGAAATTAGAAATAAGAGTAGAGTCATTGAACATAAACATTTGATTAATGGGTTAAGAGTTCTTTAGAAACAGCTGAAGAAAGAATTAGTGAACTGGAAAACAGATATGAAGAAATCAGCCAGAGTGTAGCTCATGGAGTTGAAAGGATGGGAAATGTGAAAGAGAGTTTAGACAACAGACTAAATCCAATATTTATTTAATAGGAGTTCTAGAAGGAGAGAACAGTGACAGTGGAGAACAGGGAATATTTGAAGGGATAATAGAATTATCCAGAATTAGGGAAAAATCAAATTGTCATTAGGGGAGCAAAATGAGTTCTTGGAAAGACAAAAAATAATACACCCACACCTAAATTTATAGTAAGTATCCAGGACAGTACACGTAATAATCTTTGTCAATTGGTGGGCTTCATTCTGAACCTTTACCACATGGGAGTGGGCCAGGCAGATACAACTGCCTGCCCCCACTCACAGAGATTTAATTTCAGTTAGGGTGGGGTGAGGCACAAGGAGTGACACTAAAATGCAGACCCTACCTGACTCTGAGGGGCAGCAAGAATCAAAGTCTACCTTTTTACACATTACTCATTTTTCAGTTTTAAAAATTACTGTCAGGGGCCGGCCCCGTGGCTTAGTGGTTAAGTGTTCACGCTCCGCTACTGGCAGCCCAGGTTCGCATCCTGGGCGTGCACCAATGCACCTCTTGTCCGGCCACACTGAGGCAGCGTCCCACATACAGCAACTAGCAGGATGTGCAACTATGACATACAGCTACCTACTGGGGCTTTGGGGAGAAAAAGGGAAAAAAAATGGAGGAGGATTGACAATAGATGTTAGCTCAGGGCCGGTCTTCCTCAGCAAAAAGAGGTAGATTGGCATGGATGTTAGCTCTGGGCTGATCTTCCTCAAAAAAAAAAAAAAATTACTGTCAATTACTGACCATTAACTTTGTCATGGTGTCTTTCATTGAAAATAAATCTTTAATTTTAATGAAAATAAATTCACCAAATTTTTTGTCTCATGTTTCATACTTCTTAAATTTTGTTTAAGAAGTCTTTCCCAAGCAGCAAAGCTATTCTCCTACAATTTATTTTACTTACTTATAGTTTTACTTTTCACATTTACATATTTAAATCACCAGATATATACATGTTTAAAAGGGAATAGTTTTATTTTTTCTCAATATAGACAGCCAATTTTCCTAAACATTGTACCAAATAATCCATCTTTTTCTCGCTGTTCTGTGGTGTCATATTTAATATGTATTAAGTCCCCAAATATATATGGATCTATCTCTGAATTCTCTATTACATTCCTCTGCCTTTATTTCAGTTCTTGAACCAATACCACATTGTTTTTATTTCTACAGTTTTGAAGTATTTCTTATTATCTAATGGGGAAAATACAAAGTTGACTTTCACTCTCATTCATTTTCCTTTCCTTGTTTTATTGGCCAGGATCTCCAATACGATATTAAATGTAGTTGTAAGAAGAGATATCCTTGTGATGTTCCTGGTCTTAAAGAGCATGCACGTAAAGTTTCAGTAAGTACAATATTTGCGTATAGTGTGGCAGGTAACCTTCACCAGATTCAGAATCTTCCTCCTATTCCTACACTGCTTGGTTTCCTTTTCATCCTAAATAGTAATGAACTGAAATGATCTTTATGCATCTATTAATATAAGACAAAATATTTTCTCTTTATTAAAGTAGCAAATTAAGTCATTATATTTTCTAATGGTGAACAAATCTTGCATTTTGGGATAAATCCTACTTAATCAAGATGTATGTTTAATTGCACAGTTGAATTCAGTAGGCTTATGTTGTATTTAGGATTCGGATAGGTTTGTTTATAACTGAAATTGGCCTATAATCACTCTTTAAATTATATTTAGCTGGTGTTAGAATAAAAAACACCTCACCTTCCTTGTGAAACAAGTGGAATTCTCACACATTCATTGCTGGTGGGAAGGCAAAATTCCATGGCCACTTGGAAAACAGTTTAGCAGTTTCTCATAAAGTAAATCACACACCTAATATACGACCCAGAAATCCCATATGTATTTATCCAAGAAAAATAAAAACATATGTTCACATAAAGAGCTGTTCATGAATGTTTCTAGTAGTAGACAAAAACCGGAGACAGTCAAAACGTCCACAAATTGGTGAATGTATATACAAAGTGTGATATCCACACAATGGGACAAACTACTGACACATGCAACAATGTGAAAGAGTCTCAGAGAGCATTATGCTAAATGAAAGAAACCATACACTGAACACATATTGAATTATTCAATTTATATGACTTCCTATAAAGACATACTGGGACAGAAATAAAATCAGGGGTAGGAAGGGGGAGTTGACTGCAAAGGGACTCAAGGGATCTTGGGTGAGGGGATACTCTCCATCTTGGTTGTGGTAGGACTTGGATGAGGGGAATATTCTCCATCTTGACTGTGGCAGTTTGGATGAGGGGATATTCTCCATCTTGACTGTGGTGGTTTGGATGAGGCGATATTCTCCTTGTCTGTGGTGAAGGTTGTATAGCTGTATATATCTGTAAACTCGCAGTGTGTAAACTCTTGTACACCACAAAGGATGAACTCTATGGTATGTAAATATAAGTAAACCTCAATTTAAAAATAATAATAAATGCTACCACATGTTGGACAAAGTGATTCAGATAATGGGAGTTGGCAAAAGATTATTCAAAATAAATCATGTCCAAAATTCTGAGTGCAAAAATAAGCCTTTGCCTGCTAAGCCATGTAAAAGCTGCCAGTAATGATGTTTATATCTCAGGTTAAGTGATATTTACTTGTACAGTAATACTTCATTTGAAGAATTAACAGCATATGTCATAAACTAGATTTTAAAAAACTCTAGGTGTTCGAATGCCCAAAGCTAAAAAAAAAACTGCTTTTTGATATCACACACCTGATGTGCACACAATGGAGCAATCCTGAAAAACAATGACTAATAACCAGATGTGAAAAAAAATTGGTTTCCAACAGTTCCTGAAGAATATAGGAAAAATTAGACAAATATTCTAGGTTGTAAATCCAAGAATTTACTCATAGTTCATACACATCTACCTCGTAAATCTAGTTCTAACAACACAGGTTGCTACATTGCTAAAGGTTTCTATTCATTCCTTTCCCACTAATCACCAAACAGCATACAGGCTCCACCTGTCCTGATTTCCTCTGTTAGGAGATGATTTTTTAAATGTTTCCTTTTTCTCAGTGTTTCTGCAGGCACTAAGATCCATTTCTTTATTCTTTGAGAGCCATCTTCCAAGTTTGCAACAGGTGGGGCAAATCATAACATTCTGTCTACAGTATTTTATTGTGCAGACAGGTCTGAGAATAGCCACTTTTCTCTAAACATTGTTCAGAACCTTCATACTGTCCTCATTCCTGATGCAAAGTTGATGTAGCCCATCGATAATGGGAAGCAGCGAGCACAACGGTTCAAGCACGACTGGGTTAGCTCTGCCAGGGACCAGCTGTGTCTTCTTAGTGAAGTTACACAACCTCATCTGCCTCAATGTTTTCATCTATAAAATGGGGATAAAGCTGCATGACCTTTGCTGCCTCAACTTCTTTATCTATATATAAAATAGGGATAAAAATAGCCTCTACTTCAGAGGACCAACCTGGGAACTAAGTTCATATAAATGAAGTCTTAGAACAGTACCTGGGGTACAGTAACTACTATTATTTTTATAATGTAAATATGACTCTCCTCTATGACAACTAGGAATATGTCTCCTCCATTTTGATTAGAATGTAAGAAGATGCCATTAATAGCTCCGAGATCTGTATGTGAGCTCCAAGTGCATTCTGAAGGAAACAAAGGAAGCATCTAGAGAGAAGAGGCACTAGGTTGAGCAAAGAGGGCGAAGGCACCAGCCCAGCTTGTTGGGCATCAGCACTGACCCCGCTCCTCTGCCTTTCATGAGCTGGACCAGCCTTTCTGGCTTCACCTGCTGTGAGGGCCTGCCCCTCCCCAGACAGTAGGGGGACTTGTTTGTGAAAGGAGTAAACACCCTGAGGAGGTCCCAGGTGGTCAATAGAAGTAGATGAGTGTGAGGCCCAGGGGAATTAACATGTAATAAGTGAGCCATAACTACCAATCTAACAAAATCCAGAAGTCCCAACGTACCATTTCTCCTGCATGAATATGGCCTAAGATATGATTTTTTTCAAAACTCTGGCCCATGTCGTTATCTACAAACCATCCTTCACTAGACGTCTTTCCTGTCAATGAATCCCCAAACTCAGAGTACCCTTGCAAAAAACTAGAAAAATCATCACTTTTACTCTGAGCAATGAGTAAGAGTAAATATTTCAATCATGGTTAATAGTTTAGAGTTTTAAGGACACTTGATGAAAAATTTTGTAAAAGAAATATGTTTAGTCCAATTTGCCTAAAACTCTTTGATTTGAAAATCATCCCAACAGCTGAGCCCTTGTACTCCCAAGGACTAATCATTCTCTGAAAACCCGTCTCCGTCTCTCTCAGCTGGAGGTAACGAGAAAATCACAGGAACACCAAGTAGGAAATCGTGGACCATGGAGAAATTCACTTTCCGTAGTCCCTGTGACTTGGAGATGTGCCTGTCCATTAACACTGCCGCTCACACAATAGGCGTGGAGGGAGAAAAATCCCCAACACGTAGCTGGAATGAAGAGAGAAATTCACATCACTGATTGTGACGGACTTGGATTCCTGCCTAATTAAAACACGGGCACGTAGTGGTAAGTGGATGATTCAGCCTACAGCCTCTGGCACAGCCCTTGTTTATCTCTGTGCTTGAGAGGTAGCCAGAAGCTGCCTATTGCATGCTTTGAGAGATCTCTGTGGTAGACGAGGGGAAAGGTCTGAAATTTCTTCACAAAGATAGCACTGTTAAGCTTCATCCATCAAAAGGAGAAATTTAGAAATGAGAAGAGACTTTCAAATGTTCCCTAAAGCAGAATGTTAAGACGATATTCAATGCTACTGTTCTCATCCAATTGCTTCAAACATAATCATGGGCAGCCAAGCAGGAAAACAGCAATATGAGGATCATCTGTCCACTGCCGATTTAAATCACCATCCGCCAGGTGTTAGCATAAGGCTTTCTTTCTTAACCCACTATTAAAACCCCTTGCCTGTGATCCTTCTGAGTTTTGTTTCTCTGGTAGTTAACACATAAGCAAGAGGAGAACTCCCCAACTCTCTTCCCCTTCTTTAACCTTGCAGGCTAGAACTTACAGGCTAGTAGGATTTCGCTGTGATTGAGGTAGAAATAGTACAGACTCACAGGCTAGTGGACCAGTTACTAGTTATGTAACCTTGGGTAAATTATCTGGTCTCTCTGTACCTCCAGTTTTATCATCTGTCAAATGGGACAATAAGGTAATTATGCTTCAGAATGTGGATGATGTATACACATGCATGACATATTACTATGAAGTCACTTCATAGTGCAAACTAATGTATATAACATACGTGACACATTATTAACGTAAAGTCACTAATGGTAGCTGTTTTTATGTCAGTCCTTAATTTTCCCATCACCCCTCTTTTGCAGGAGCTGCTCCACAAAAGGATCCGGTCCTGAAGCTTAAGGGAAATCAGTGTCCTGACACCTTAAGCACCTGAATATGACATTTTTATGCCAATATTATTATTTGCATTTCCCTTAATCAAAGCCCTCATAAATTCCCAATATCTGCTTCTGTTGATACAGAATCGTTGAGTTGGGCCATAAGATTTCAGAGGTGAAGGTAACCTTACCGAAAAGTCTAGCTTGTTTTTCTATGTCCTGATGCTAACACTCATACAGGGAACTTACTCTGGCTTCTGAAAAGTCACAAAGGTGTGAGGAGCAGAGCTGGACAGGGACCTGGTGTCCTGCCATCCCGAGCAGCTCTTTCACTTTCTGTGTAGGCACCGGTCGTCCCCCGAGCTAACAGGCTGCGAGGTGTCACCCCTGCACCGGAAACCTTTAACAGCCAGTCACACACAGCACCCGGCTTTGACGGAGGCATTTTAAGTGCAAAGAGTTCATTTAGATTAAAAGCCTAAAACCAGTTTGTATTTGAAAGTGTTAGCTTCATGGGATCATGGCAGAGGAAGCTGGAGAATGCACCACGGTCTCCCCATTTCAGCCTAGACAGTCACCTGTTTTGCTTTACAGATTTCAGAAAAGAAAATCCCACGAGGTAGCCTTATATGCCTCCTCAGGATTGAACCAGCCTCTCTTAAAAGGCATTCTTAACATCTAATCAGAACATCATGCCTCCATTTCATTCCATTGTCTTGATTACTCAGACCTCATGAAGGATAGTTGGCTATTGATCAGATCCCACTCCTGATCAATTAACTCAGAGTTTCCTCGATGGGCCCGGGCACCATCGTTTCTGAAATCTCTCCAGACGGTTCCAATGGGCAGCCAAGGCTCAGCTCTCCGAAGAATTCTATAATTTCATTCCTCTTCGAACATCTCTAATCCAGGATAAATATTTCCACTTCATTTAAATTTGCTGAAGTCCAACATGTGGAAATGTTTTGTGGTCGTCCGTCTGGCTTCTTCCCATAAGTGGTTCCAGTAATCCAACTTCATAAACTGCATCCTAAGTTGGCGTTTCTGCCCCATGTGTGCGGGCAGCAAGGCAGGTCTGGGCTGGTCAGATCTGGATGGGATGAGAGGTCTGCCCACGGTAGATGCTTCCCAATGAGTCAGTGCTGAACCAGTAACCCAGGGAAGTGTTCATTCTGGAATGCTCCATCTGCACTGTTTTCACGGCAAGCTGCAGGGCAGGGTCACAGAACACGTAACGCCATCAAAGATTCCGCAGCATATTTCCTCAGCACAAAGACTTCAGCCCAGGTGTCCTGGCAAGAATGGAATTCAAGCCATCATGTCCTTCCTGACCTTAAAACTCCCTTGCATTGTTATTAGAATAAGTTGAACCTGTGCACTCTGAGCTCCTGCAGGACCAGTTAAGACCATTACCATAGTCGACCCAAGAACTGGCTGCTTTCCACGCAGGCCTTGGGTGAGGCTTATATAATAAGTCAGCTTGTCTTCAAGAAGCTTGAGGATTCTAGAGGATGAACTCAACTGTAACAAAGCAAGTGCTCATCAAGTCATTACTGCTCAGTGTGAGAAGGCAGAGATCAGAGTGCACGGCAAAAGGACGTGCCTCTGGGCTTGCTTTGATTCCCACCCCTCCCTCCGTAGCAGCTGGATGCTGAGCATGCGTCTGCTTCTGCCTTTGAAAGGAAGGAATCCACACACCTGCCCAAGTCCATTCATGGGGTGGGGAAATACTTTGCCAGTTCTGTAACTTATCTACAGACAGAAGTGAGGTGCCGGACAGAACGCCATCCCAGTGCCTGCTCTCTCTCCACACATGAACTGCACACCTCACTCTCTTCTGAGATGTGGCTAGAGAAGGAGACAAGGGACCGCTGGGGTTTTCCTTGGCATCTCCGGCCTCTAGTTCAGATGTGCAGACAGTGTGCTTCAAATAATGAGAAGTGTGTGCAGGACCTCTGTCTTATCCTATACCTCAAAAGAGCCCTAGAGTATTTTCATGGCCTGGAAATTTCCAGAGATGAAGCATCATAACCTTAAAATGCCTGAGACTTCACCTGTGTTGACAACAGGGCCCACATTCATCTCCCAAACTTCCAAATGGCTGATCAACATTATGGGCTGTTTTAAATTATCCATCTACCACTGGTCATCCACAAAAAAAAAAGTGTAACGCTGCATAAAAATTTGGACTGGGATAATGACTCTTGTAACTTGTCAAGTAGAATCCACTCACTATTGCAGGACAGAACTTCTAGTTGAAATCAAATTTTTAATCCATGCTTTGAGGCATGGCCTTTATTTCAAATGTGGAGAAATTATATATGAAATATCACAGGAGAAAAAAATAAACTGACACGGCCAGCCTCAAAAACAAGAAAAGTTCTCCAAGAACACAAATGAAACAGAAATGCAAGTGTATGCCTTGGGCCTTCTGGCTTGCAGCAGGAAGAGCATGCTCCACAAAAAGACAGGAGCCCAGACACAGCGGGGGACTCCCCTGTTCCTCACAAGAGGCTGATATTGTACACTTGGACCTGGAATCGCAGTTGAAACTAAACACATGCCTAGGAAGACACAAAACTCATCACGGGAGAAGATCCTGATGTAAGCTACCAAGTGGCGAGATGTCTGGAACTGGGCTTCTTTCCGTCATGGGGAAGGAGATATTGCTCCAATGTCCTGCACTGAGGTCCCATCAAATTTGGAAAAAAGAAAACGCAAAATCCAAATTCAGGGAAAGAGCAGGGGAGAAAGAAAAAGGGCAAGGCTGAGCATGTTTCCCAATTAAAAATGAATCTGTACATTAAAATTATAAAATATATATTTACATTGAGTGCTAAGAAGACAGATAACAAATAATTGGTATATAAATGCATTCTAGATGAATTTGAAATAAAAACATAGTCTGAAAAACAATTTAAAATAAGTGTGCTTACAGTCCCCAAAACGATAAATGGACAAAAGCCAAATAAAAACCAAGAAATTATCTTACAAATTGTAGTAAAATATAAGAAGGTGTAGACGTTAAAGAACATATTGGAAATAAAAAATGGATATTGAAAAACAAAGGCAGAATGTTGCCTGCCTAGATAAAACACCTTTGAAGGAAGAACTAGTTCATTGAAATATACTGTTAAGGAATCACCCAAAATTCAGCTTAGAGAGATAAACTGATTTAAAAACATGAAAGATCAGTTATGAGCCATGGATGATACTTTGAGAGTTTCAAAAATATATCTAATAGAATCCAGAACACAATAATAAAGGCGATTTTGGAGAAAAAATATTTGAAGAGGTAAAGGATGGCAAATTCCTTATCAGCAACATTAGATACCAGAAGGCAATAAAATAATATTTTCAAAGTGTTGATAATAATAATGACATATATTACTAACACGCTAATAATATGCCAATCTAGAAATTTATACCAAGCTAGACTATCATCTAGGTGTGAGGGGAAAATAAAGACATTTTCAGATACACAAAGACCAAGAGATACTGTCACTTACTTTCAGTACCTTACTGAAAAGATATTATGAAAAGATGTATTTCAGCAAGAGAAGGGAACCTAGAAGGAAGAAACAAGATACAGAAAAACAGTGACCACAGAAATTGATCTAACCTCTGGACAATAATAACAAAACTCTAGACAGCAATAACCACAATGTTCAGGACACAATATAAGTCTGTTAAGATCTTTTTCTTGTCCAGGAGGAAATAGAGATACAGAATAACTTCATTTTTTTTAGAGATACAGAATAACTTCAGTTTTTTAAATAAAATGTATAGCTAAGTATATGTTACAATATTAAGGGTAATAGTTAAAATAGAGCTACAAGCTTTAGCTTCCAACCAACATTGGGAAAAACATAACAATTAAATCAACCTTACAGAGGCAGAAAAAGAGATAAAAGAGTCAAAGTACAAGGATGAAAAATAGCAAAATTCCTTTGTAAAAATAAGTTGAAATATATCAGTGGTCAAAAATAATTGTGAATGTGCTAAATTCTCCAGTTAAAAGACAGCAACTATAAAATTGAACTAAGAAATTCAGCGAGAAAGGTTGAAAGTAAGATGGGAAAAGATATGCCACGTAAATATGAACCAATATAAAGCTGGTTTAGCACTGTTGATAAAAGAAAATTAATTTAAGTCCAAAAACATAAGCAGGGAAGAAGATGAATGCAAAATAATAATACAAAGGAAAATCCCCAGGGAAGATCAAACACTACGTGTGTGCAACATAGTGTCAGGACACCTAAAGAAGAAGCTGCAAGAATTATAATGAAAAATTCATGAATGCATCAACACAGTGGCAGCTTTTAATTCATCCCTATTATAAACTTACAGATCAAAGGAAAAATGTAATAGTAAGGTTATAGCAGATTTGGAAAACAACATCAATAAGTTTGATGCAATATATACAATATACTAGATATTACGTAGAATCCCGTAACAACAAACATACACTATATATATATATATATATATATATATACACACACACACACACACATATATATATATATACACACTTTTTTTCAAACACACATAGAAATTTTATGAAAATTAACCAGAAGGTAGGTCACTACCCCAGGGGTCAATATGATATGAATCACAATCTTTGGAAATAATTAATTAGAAGTTACATGTTTGGAAACTTAAAAAAAAAAAAGGCATTTCTAAGTAATTCATTGAGTAAAAAGGAAACCATAATGGAAATTTTTAAATAGTTCAATGATTTTTCTGCCTGTATTGAGATGATATGTAATTTTTATCCTTCATTTTGTTAGTGTGGTGTATCACATTGATTGATTTGTGGATGTTGAAGCATCCTGGCATCCCTGAAATTAACCCCACTTGATCACGGTGTGTGATCCTTTTAATGTATTGTTGATTTGGTTTCCTAATATTTCGTTGAGAATTTTTGCATGTATGTTCATCAGGGATATTGGCCTGTAATTTTAGGTTTTTGTGTTGTCCTTGTCTGGTTTTGGTATCAGGGTAATGCTGGCCTCAGAAAATGTGTTTGGAAGTGTTTCCTCCTCTTCAAATTCTTGGAAGAGTTTGAGAAGGACAGGTAGTAATTATTCTTTGATTGTTTGGTAGAATTCACCAGTGAAGACATCTGGTCCTAAAAACTAAATGAAATTAAAAGTACTTCATGTCAAAACTTGTGGGCTGAAACTAAATGTGTACTTTGAGAGAAATTTTTTTTTTTTTGTGAGGAAGATCGGCCCTGAGCTAACATCTGCCAATCCTCCTCTTTTTGCTGAGGAAGACTGGCCATGGGCTAACATCCATGCCCATCTTCCTCCACTTTATATGGGATGCTGCCACAGCATGGCTTGCCAAGCGGTGTGTCAGTGTGCACCCGGGATCTGAACCGGCGAACCCTGGGCCACCACAGCGGAGCGCGCTCACTTAACCGCTTGCGCCACCAGGCTGGCCCTGAGAGACATTTAAAAGAAAGAAATTTAAAAGAAAAATATTCTGAAAATAAATAAATGAAATATTCAACTCAGTAAGCTAGAAAAGTATAAATGAATGATACTAAAAGTAGAAGGGGAAAAAAAAGATGAAAGAAAAATTAATCAAAGGAAAAGAAATTCAAGTGAAGATCGACAAGACCAAAGTCTGTTTCTTTGAAATGACTAAGAATACCCACACCCTTTCTAGCAAAGTTGATCAAGATGGAAGAAGGAACATATAAATAAACAATGCTGAAACAATAAACAGAATTTGCCAACAGCAACAAAGTTTAAAGATCAGCTTCAGAAGTGTATGTCCTACTTTCTCTATCACAGCTCCATGGAATATCTCACAGAAATCTCAAACTTAACTTTTTATTTTCATTCCCACCCAAAACTCTTTTTCTCCAAATCCACCAGTGAAAGCACCACTCACCATTTACTTAGGTCACAAACCAAGTAAGTTCTTTGACTCTTGTCTTTGGGTTATCATGCAATAATAGGTAATAGACTATAAAGACCAATAATATTTAAAATATCTTAAAGATACTACACAACCAGCAGTACGCTAAAAACCTATATTTTTCTGCACACGGAGAAGAAATTTTGTGAGAGCAACATTTGCCTATATTATGCTGTTAAATCATATGCCATATGTTTAATGTAGTTTTAAAACAACCTATGTAATACATTTGACATGACTGTGTCTGTGTGTCTGAGCTTTGCAGAGGCTCTGAGACATGATGCTCATATCTAGCAACATTGTTAAAATAGGGAAAGATAACTCACTCTTTTCCTGCATTGCTAATGAGGCGGAAGCTCCCCTCACCAGACAAACGCACCATTCACGCCAGAGGCAAGCGGCAGCTCTCACCTCCACTGGCTCTGTTACTTCCAACTGTTGGCCACAGTTAGACACAAAACGACCTTGCTTCGTTCTCTCGTTTACACACATGGGGAAAGGAGCAGTGGCGAGTAGTCTTTCGTTTCATTTTTAATCAGCCAATCCAAATCCAACAATGATTTGCTAAACTTTATTATCACTGTGCATTTCTAATCAGGCTCTGAGAGGACGAGCATTAAATGAATCTATGTAGCTGGGCATGTAACAACCAGCGGGGGCAGGTCATATTTTACTTAGAATTTAAAAAAGAAAAAGAAACCTGCCTTTGAATCATAGTTCCATGTTGTATCTTGGGCAAGATAATGTTACCTTCGTGAATCTCGTTTCCCTCGTGACAAACGGCAACAACGACGCCTTTCCCATCATGTCAGCAGGGAATTAAATGAGATCATGTGCAAAAGTGCCCATAAGTGTGAGGTTCTCGGTAAATGTCGGTTGAGATAAAATGAAGAATGGCAGGTTTGAGTCAGTAGAGATTAAAACCCCAACATGGAGAATTAGCCAAACTAATAACACGAACACGAATCATCAGAAATGTAGGTCCCTGGCTCTTTATATCTGCTGCAACACAGGAGCTGCCTTTAGTAAACGTAGAAGAAAACTCTGTTAAAAGTGGACTCAGAACGTAAATAGTCACAACACTTCCTCTTGGAGCAGAAAGGTTTACCCGGGACCTGGCTGCCTGCCAGCCAGCGAGACCCTGCTCTGTTTCCAGGACGAGCAGGTTGACCCAATGCCCTGTGGGAAAGCTGACGACTAGTGAGCTTCTGTGAGTGGCGGGCCACCTGTTGGCCAGAGACCCATTTTCCTTTTGGGTATTTTGTTAGGCATGAATCTGAAGCCCAGGCAATCTATACACTTGCCAAAACAAGCAGGAAAGCATTTATGAGAACACTCCACTTAGGCGACAATTTGCAGGACGTAATTTACCCCTCTAAGTATTACCTTGTACAACATAATGCTGAAGCAGAGATTGTACAAAAAGTTGTGCAGCAGGATGGACACAGTAAAAACATCATCACTTTTCTAAGCTGAGATGGAGGTTGTGTTCACAGCCCACCCCTTCTCTTGTGCCAGACGCAGCAACTCTTTTGGGACTCAGAGTAATTTAAGCTCAAATCCCCTAAGCCTCATTGCAACGTGGACAGACAATGTGACGATATCTCCTCCAGGAGAGAGCTGGTTCTCCCCTCAAATTTCAGCACGTGCCAGGGTCAGGAGATGGAGGCTTGTACACACAGCTTACACGGTTTTACTAATGCATGTTGGCATCATGTGGGGAACATATGTGAGGGCCTCTAGGGAGACCAGGCCAGGAGGAGAGCAGTTGTACGTGGGCAGAGTCCCAGGGCGGCACCTGGACCTCAGAGGCAGAACCTGGCGTGCCTGCTGCGTCAGCTACACACGGTTCTAATTGCTCTCTGAGCGGCTGAGGCCACCAGTGCCCGACGGTGGCCTGCGCTGCACGGGCTGGAAGTGCCAGAAGTGTCTTGGCATGTGATCCAGACAGGGATCCAAAGACTTGTGATACTGAAATGTGGAGTCCTTTGTGACCTAGACCACACCCAGATCATGACCCTCCCCACCTAGGACAGCCCAGGAGATTTTGCTTCACCGCAGGATTGAGACATTCACCAGGGACAGGAGGACATTTCTGAAGCAGCACTGTGCAGCGAGCCTCCAGGGCCAGGGCGGCCGAGGAAGACGCTGCCAGCAAACAGGCTGCTGGTTTCACTGGAGATTCCAGGAGCTGGGCTCACGGAGGCCAAGTGGCTACCTTGGGCCTTGAGACTCAGAGGGCACGGCCTCCATCTCGGGCGGGGTCACGATCCAGGGGTCTGACCGCAAAACAGGGGCAGATCACTGACCACGCAGGCTCCTGTCCCGACACACCTGCTGGACCCACTCAATCTATGCATCTCCCCCGAGAGGAGGCTAGTGAGGGGGTCAGTGACAAAGAGTGTCAGCCTGCCCCACCTCACAGAGGACCCACTGGCTTGGTGAGCACCCGCGGTTATTCCCCAGCTACTGGGCGTACACTTGGAACATCTTCGCTCAGCAGCTGGCAGCTCGCCACCTGGCTCCCTGCTCTGGGGATAAGGGCTATCGTCCTAGGAAAGGAAAATAGAGTTCCACTCAGTATAAAATCCTAAGCCAAAAGCAATCGCGTTCACAGGCGAATCGCAGGGATTAGCGCCACTGTCAAAGACTTTGAGAGCAGAGAGCTTTTATTTTCTATAATCCTGCTTTGGCCTGCGTGGAATACAGGCTTCATGGAAAACAAGGGCGCATTTTACATGCTTTGCCATAGAGTGACTAAAATGGACCTCACTGCCCTGGATGAGCTTGGTACTTGCTGGATGAGCCAGGGAAGCCCCTGGCCACAGGCTATCAACTCTCGCTCTAGCAGATGTTCTATGAGTGTGTGTGTGTGTGTCAGAAATCATTAGTTCTCACATGTCAGGGACAGCAGCGTACCTTTGGCATCACTCCTCGGGGCCACATCAGCTTTCTGAGCTGGGGCATCTCTCACTCAGCAAGAAACATTACTGTCACCTCACCCTGGTCTATGACCTTGAGGTCCTCGTGCAAATAGTGTCTGGAGAAAGATGCAGGTAAACTAGGGGTAAGGTGTGTGTGCTAGAGGATGGAAGAAACCCCCAGGATCCAGGAGTCACGCACTGCTGTGCTTCACTGCCCAGGGATCTCAGGAGGGCTCTCCTCCAAAGCAGATACCTGTGATGCACACGGCCGTCCCCAGAACAAGGAGAAGGCCCCCAGACAAGGCTGGAGGCTCTTCCGTTTGTGGAGATGACATAGACCACAGTCAGTCATCCTTCAGCTTATACACTGAGGGATGCCCAATCTGCTGGCCTTGGGGGAACAAAAGGAGCCTCTCTAGCTGCTCCAGGCAGCAGCGTGAGTGGCCCCACCCAGGGCCTGTGATGGACCGTCAGATGGTGCGTGAAGATCTGCACAGAGTGGGACACTCACGGAGACCACGTCGCACCTGGGGTCCCTACGTTCTGGTGGCCAGAAATCCTCACCACTGCTCTCTCTGCTCCCGTGTACTACAGAGATTGGGTGTCTGGGGTTCCAGGTTTCCTAGAATTTCTTGCCAGCAAGGTTCCAGTCTAGAATCCACCAAGGAGAGGCATCTTGTGGGATGGGGACGGAAGGGGAGAGAAAAGCCTAGTTGCTACTACAATTCAGCAAGTAGGTGTGTGGGATTTGGCAACGGCACATTCTCACCGCTTTGATGCTGCAGGAGCTGAAATCATACCCTAGTGGCAGTTTCCTAGGATTCCTGCATCTTCCTACTATCTTGTGGTCCAGATCCACCTCATCTACCTGCAGATCGACGCAGAGGGGCCCAGCCGAACTCAGGCTGAATGCGCTGGCATCCAGCCCACCTGCAGATCTAGTGGGAAGGAGTGCCTCCCTGCCCCCGTGCCCCCAGGCAGAACGGAGCCCCCCAAGCCAAGCCACACACCCGTGAGAATAAATGGCTTTGTTTTAAGCCACTGAGTTCTAGAGTGGTGGTTTCTGCAGCTTCTTTTTAGCAACAGCTGACTAATCCCCACTCTCCACATACTCAACAGACAGTAATTAGGCTCCATCCACGTGCCAGACATTGTGCCAAGATGAACAAAGTGTTTATGCCACAAATCCAACCATCAGGCAAAATATAGGAAGAAAAAAGTTACTGCTCATTGACATTTAACAAAAATGAATCTAACCAACACAAGAAAATGCAGTCAACTTTTTGACAAGCAGTAGCCAAAATGCATGAAGATGTATAAAGAAACAGATTCTCATCAGGGACTGTAGAACACATTTGGACATTCGCACAAGGCGAATCTGGACTTCATGGGGTATTAACTGACCCTTCATCTTACAGATCCTGTTCCATAATCACTGAGGATGTATAAGGATAAGATAGAGGCAGTATTTTGAGGTCACCTGATTAGTAACCTCAGGAAGCCTAAATACTGCCCTGCCTGGTAGAAGCCAACTGGACAATAACCACTGACAGCTGCTACCTGTAAGCTGGCCCAGGAGGGGAGTCAAGGGCCATGTCAATAGACTGGTACCTTCCATGAGCTTGGATTTGGAATCTAGTTATTCCAGATGGCTCTACGTAAACTAGGAAGCACTAAACACCTGACACTTTCTCACAACTCAACTCAAGGACAGGACCAGCCATGCCAACATGACAACCAGCCATCTAGATGCTCACTTAAGCCAGGAGCCCGGGCAGTGCTGCTACCACATCTCCATCCAGCATGTCTCGCAGGCTGGAGCGGTACCCAGAGGACGTCTGTAATGGGATGACTGAGTGAGTGGTCCAGTTGGGATGGGGATGACAGGGAGAGCAAGGGTGGTGCACACTTGCACACACACAAAGTAACATGGCTAGACCCTTCCTCACCCAGGCAGGATCCAGTCCTCTTAGGGCGACATGACTGTACAAGTAGAGGAGACAGCAAGACAAGACCCTAGACTCACGTGTCCTGTGGCATTTATCCCTTTGAAAGCTCTGCCCTCTAAAACTGAAGGTCAACACAATGCCTGGAATATGGCCAACCCATATCACATACCTCCACTGGGGGTAAGTGCTCACACTGTACTCAGCTTCCTGTTGCTGCCCTGACAAATTACCACAAACTCTGTGGCTCAAAACAACATCAATTTATAGTCTTACAGTTCCGGAGGTCAGAAGTCCAAAATGGGTCTCACTGCGCTAAGATCAAGGTGTCACCAGGCCCTGCTGGGTCCCACTTGGCCCATGGCCCCTTTCCTCATCTTCAAAGGCAGGAACACCACGTCTCTTTCTCTGACTGTTTCGCCTTCCTCTTAAGGACCCTTGTGATTACATTAGGCCCACCTGGATAACCCAGGATCATCTCTTCATTTCAAGATCAGCTGATTGGCAACCTTAACTCCACCTGCAGCACTAATCCCCCTGTGCCATGTAAAATACCATATTCACAGGTTCGAGGATTAGAATATGGATATCTTTGGGGCCATTATTCTGCTCTTTCTTGGAGAGGAGCTAAGAACTGAGTAGAAAGAGGACGTTAGTCAGGTCTTGAACTATTTCTTCTATAGGCCAAAAAAAATCTTTTGGCAGGTCTCCCTGAAATACCACTAGCTAATCCCATGAAATGTCCACCTAGTCAAAATGAAGATCAGATTATCATCACACATCATGAGCTTTATTAGAACACACGGCTCAAAAGACATCTAATAGATCTGTCTCTAGCTGTGTCCTTAACACATGCTTTGGCCATATCATGAGCAGAACATCCAGAAGTGGAGGAGTTGGGCTGAAAATATTGGGATGTCCATCTGGTAGAACCTCTCAAGCCTTCAGATGAGAGCCTGAGTTCCAGGAAGTGCAGGAGTGTAACAGCCCCCAAGGTTAATGAATGCAATGGGGTCACTGACAGAGACCCTACACACACAACTCTGAAGAAAACTCCAAAGGTTGTGCAGCCAGTTGCCACAATGTAACTTCGTGAAAAAAATAAGAAAAATTCAGACGAAGGGTATATAATAATGGGTCCAAAGTTGAAGACATTTATAAATGTATTGATACTCAGTCAGTAGGATGATCTTTACCAACGTAATGACAGATGACCCAGCCCTCACCCATACACTGTGTACACATTTCTAGGAAGAAATACAAGGGAAACAGTTCAGGGAATAGGATTCTTTTTCTAGGCTTCCAAGAGCTGTCCCCAGACATTACAGCCTGTCATCTATTGGTTTATTACATGCTCCTTTTTTTGGACGCAAGATGAGAATTTGACTGAAAAAAAAAATGCAGACGTAGACACGTTAGCTCCATGTTTTAGGGACTTTTCAGTGCATGTGGGTTGCTAACATTTTTAATTTCTGCTGTAATTTCCTGCATCTGCCCAGTATTCCCACAGCCACGTAGAGTGGAAGAATCAATTCTCAATTAAACTCTAGTCATTAACACATCCTTTTCCCATTATTTTAAACCTGTATCAATCTAGCTTGCAATCCACACAAGATCTCATCCAAAAAGCCATAAAATTAAAGGCCAAACAGTCTATTCTTAATTATGTCCTTGGTATAGCATGCTGAGCTCCTGTGCCATTAAAAGGAAGGTTTATTAATAAGTGAGACAAAATTCTGGTTTAAAATGGTAGTAATAGATTAAAAGTATAATCGATACTGAGGTATAAGGGGGAAGTGGACTGATGTATAAAATTGACTTTGAAATGCATCAGAAATGAGAAGAACTAATGGGTGGGTAGAGGGATAGATGGCTGGATAGTTACGTGACGAAGCAAGTGTGGTAAAATATTAATGGTAGAATCTAAATAATGGGAATTCAATTGTTTACTGCAAAACTTTGTTGTATATTAGAACATTTCCATCATAATGTTGGGAAACATAGTAGACTTCTGTCTTAGACGAAGGTATCTTGTTACCCACTCTCTTTACATTCTTTCAAGGCTCTTATGAAAATCAATTATTTTAGGCTATATGGTTTCTACAAAAGAAGTGAGAACTTTATCTTCTACTTTTTGTGTAATTGCCACAGATCCTTCCATGAGATTTGTCAAGAAAGACAATATTACCTGGCTATCATTTTACCTACGAATTAATATAGTATTCCATGCCACAATGTCCATGCTACAATTGAGCAAATTTTCCTTTGGCAACGAATATAGATCACATAGAACAGTATCTGCCCTCATATTGCTGGTTAAATTATTGCTGAGTATTCTGAAGACCCTGGTGAGCTCTAGTCAGTTAAAAATCACTTGCTAGTTGTCAAGATCTAGTTCTGTTCATGGGGTCTCTGGGGAGAGAGACAGAAAGAGGGAGGAGAAGGAGGAAGTTAAAGTGTGAGTGAGTTCCTTGGTGCATACGTTGCCATCTCAACCCACCAAAGCAAAAACAGTAATAGCTCACGTCCACTGAGCTCTTCCCACAGATGGGCATCCACACCCACACCACCACAGGGCAGACACACTTGGGATCCCATTTCCGTGCATAGGAAACAGCACTCAGATCAATTGAGTAACATGTCCTAGGTCATCTAACTTGTTATCTAACAAGTTATCTAACAGAGCTGGGAATCAAACACAAGCGGACGGACAGCACTCCCCACCCTAGGTGCAGTCCCAGACCAGCAACAATCACCATGGCTTGTGAGTTTGTTAGAGATGCAGAGTCTCTGGCCCCCTGGACCTACTGAATTACAGTCTGCGTCTTCAAATGATCCCAGGTGCTTGGAAGGCACATTGAAGTTCGAGAAGTGCTGACAGATCCAATCCCTTAACCATGATACCAGTGGTTCTCAGACTTCTGTGTGATCAGAATCTTCTGGAAGGCTGATTAAAATATGGATTGCTGGCCCCTCTCCCCAGACATTTTGATTCAGTAGGATGGGTGGAAGGCCTAAGAATCTGCATTCCTGACAAGTCCCCAAGGGATGCTGCTGCTGGCCCAGGGACAGCACTTTGAGAAACACTGCCCTCTGCTCTGTCACCTCCTAACACCCCCTGAGGTGCTGTATTTCCCAGAATACACATGCTAGCTAAAGCCTTCCAAGCTGGTAAATGATAAACAAAGCTTCCAGAAATTAACTCTATGGTGCACATATGCATTTTTACAACATTTTCCTGTTTTCAATGGAATTGTGATTTCTCTGCACATGTGCAATATTTCATCTGAGCTAAAAACTGAAATGCTGATGGCTTGATGGGTGGCACCTTGGTCTGTGCCCAGGGTTCCGAGCCTGCGAATCCCAGGCCGCTGAAGCTGAGTGTGCTGACTTAGCCACTACACCACTGGGCCGGCCCCTTTTACTTCCTACTTTTGATAGATATTTGCCAGTGAGGAGGTACTACTTTTGTATTGAAAAAAAATTTAAACACTCCTTCCACACTAAAATTCTTTCAGTTGCTCAAACATTTTATTCTTTTTCACATTTTCAGGCTTTTGTCCATGATTTCCTTCTGCTGGAACACCGTCTCTGCCAACACCTTTGCCTGGCTATTCATCTTGCAAGTCTTAATTTCTTCATCACTTTCTCCTAGAAGCCTGCCCTGAATACCCTTCCCCCTCCCTATAACCTTGTAAAGCTGGGTTCGGTGGCCCCATCTCTGTTCCCAAGCACCCTGTACTGCCCTCAGATAGCACTCACCACACACTGGGCTGTGATCGTTAATTTACCTGTCCCCCCCACTACACTGCTTTATGTACTGCAGTATTCTCAATCAATATTCAATATTTATTGAATTTATTAATTGATTTATGGATAGAACATTACTGAAAGTCCTATTTCTTTTATTCCAAAGAGAAAATAGAGAAATATGGAAGACATTAAAGGAAGGAGCCAAAGAAAGATACGTCAGAGATATTTTTCTTTAATCCAGATAAGAGCTAGGTAGAGAGGCAGCAGGAAAAAACAAGGCAGCCTGAGAGAAAAAGAGATCTGGAGGGCCCGGCCCAGTGGCTTGGTGGTTGGGTTTGCACGCTCTGCTTTGGTGGCCTGGGGTTTGCGGTTCCGATCCTGGGCACGGACCTACACACTGGCTTGTCAAGCCGTGCTGCGGCACCGTTCCATATGCAAAAAGTGGAGGAGGATGGGCACAGATGTTGGCTCAGGGACCATCTTCCTCAAGCGAAGAGAGGAAGATTGGCAACAGATGTTAGCTCAGGGCCAATCTTCCTCACATAAAATAAAAAAAGAAAAGAAAAGAAAGATCTGGGTAACTCGGTCTGTTATAACTTCATCTCTCCCATGCAATCAATATTCCACCCACAATGGACTACTCAGTACTCCCACACCCCAAACACATACTTATACACCTTTATGACTTTGCTCATGTTATTCTTGCAGCCCAGAATGCCCCTCCACATTTCCCTGTACCCAAATCCTATTTTTCATAGCCTTTCGACCTTGCAGAAGCTTTTGACAGAGTTCACCACTGCCTTTTTCGTTAAACACACTCTTCTTTTGGCTTTTGTGACACTGCAGTGTTTTCCTCCCATTTTCCTGGCACTCTATTTCAATTTCATTTGGCAGTTCTTCCTCCTCCATCATCTGACTTCTAAACCTGGAATTTCTACAGTGAAATCCAGCCAGCCAGAGGAAGAATGGAAAGGCCATGGTTAAAGGACCAGTGTAACCCACAATGCCGAAAGACTGTGGAGCAATATCAACAAACTCTTGAGGGAACCAAAGTGTGACCCAAGAATTTTATATCCTATCGTTTTGTCCTTCAACAGACAGGCATGCTATTTTTTGCATGCTATTCTCAAGTACGCAAAAGTTCAAGAAATGCAACACTTACAAGAGCTTCCTTTTAAAAGTCTAATAGATAATAAAATCCAGACAACCAAGATATATATGAAAACAAAGAACTCAGGAATAAAGGAGCTGTGATAAAAGGACTAGAGGTAAGCACTGAATTCATTTGAACACAGAACCAAGATCAAACAACTTAGAGAATTCTAGGTGGAGAACAGAATGTAAATGTTATAAACTATGAGAAAGTAAAAATAATAATATAGCCAACAAAACTCAGGACATGAGAGGGGAAATGCAAGGGAGCTCATTTTGCCATATTTCATAGTGATAGAGCTCATTTCCTCATACTTATAATAATAGTTTATTATGTACCAGGCATTGTACCAAGTATTTTATATGGATTAATCTTATTCCTCACAACAGCCCAATAAAGTAAGCACTTTTTAGTCCTCATTCCAAAAATGAGAAAACTGAGGCACATAGAGTTAAATAATTTGCCCACCTTATAGCTGGTAAGTGGCAGAAATTGTTTGAACCCAAGCAGGCTATTTCCAGAACCCATGCTCTTAACCAACTACCCAGGGAATCAGTCAACACTATCAAAAATTGAAACACGGAGATAAAAATATAATGACTACAGCCTCTTTATATTTTTGAATTCTTTGATCTTAACTTTAAAATAGTCTTTCAGAGATTACTATTTCTTGAGGGGTAAGAAACATTTATCTGAAGTTTATCAATTCCTTTACTTTCACTTTGATTTATTTTCCTTTTGTTCAAGTATTTTAAAACCCTTCATACTTTTAAAAATAACATGTATATTATTTCTATTAAAATTTTTCTACCTATCTATTTATTAATCCTATATAATAAAAGTGATGCTCAGAATAATGTTCATTAATCTTAGCAGCTAATATTTATGAAGTGTTTATTATCTGCCAGATAGCAGAGTAAGCACTTTAAGTGGATTATCTCATTAAATTATTACAACAATCTTATAAATACATACAATTTTTTTTGCTGAGGAAGATTCACCCTGAGCTAATATCTATTGCCAATCTTCCTCTTTTTGCTTGAGGAAGATTCACCCTGAGCTAACATCTGTGCCAATGTTCCTCTGTTTTGTTATGTGGGTCACCGCCACAGCATGGCCACTGACAAGTGGTGTAGGTCTGTGCCCGGGAGCCAAACCTGGGCTGCCAAAGTGGAGCGTGCTGAACTTAACCACTAGGCCACAGGGCTGGCCCCAAATAGGTACTATTATTATCATCCTTTATTCAGATAAGGCTACTGAGGCTTAATAATGGTTATTCCTGGTTAGTGCAGATTTGGAGGGATTTTTTTTTCCCTCTTTTTTGCACTTTTCTATATTGCTTGCTTATTTTATAATGAATACATATCTTTTTTTATAAAAACTTGAAAGCCATTCTAAAAGTATGTTTTTAAATAAATACTATGAAGATTCCCCTAGGTTCAATTTTGAGCCTTTTTCTCTTTCTATTCTGTACTCTCTCTCTAGACCATGTCATCAACTCCCATAGCTTTGAATACCATCCACAAATCTGTATCCCACTATATTTTCCACAAATCTATATTTCCACTCCAGGGCCTGTCTTCTGAGCTCCAGACACATATGCCCAACTGCCAACTAGACATCTCCTATTGTATGCTTCATACATACCTCAAACTCAACATGTCCATACTCATTACCCTAAACTGGTCCTTCTTCATGTTTCCTAATCCCAGTGAGTGGCACCACTCTCCACCTGAAAGCACAAACTATAAATGAATGAATCATCTTTTGTTCCTTCGTTTCTCTCACCCTGTATATCCAATCTATCACCAAGTACATGCTACCTCTAAAACATATCCCAAATCTACTTCTCTCCATCCCCATTACCACTTCCTTAGTCCAAGCCCATCATCTCTCGCAATTACCTCCTAACTGGTCAATCTTTTAAAATTCTTGCCCCCTTATAAGTCACTCTTCTCAGAGCAGCCAGAGAGATGTTAATAAACGTAAAAGCAATTATGGATCTCCCATGCTTAAAACCCTTCAATGAATTCCCATTGTTTCTTAGAATAAACTTCGAACCCCTTACCATGGCCCTTGTGGCAGAAACTATAAATTGCCTACCCAATATGTTTCCCCCTTATATAACAAAATCAGGATTTTGTTAGGAGTACTAATAGGCTGAGTTGAAAATAAAACCGCCCCAGACTCCATTTCAGTTAGGAGTGGCCATCCAACCCAGTTCTGGCCAGTAAGATAAGCAGAAACTTACAGGATAGGGGTTCAAGGAAAACTATTACTTTCCTGATGGAAAAAGATGGACTCAGCTATCATGTGTCTCCTGCCTTCCACGTCCTCTCCTTTTTCCTGCCTGGAGGTGGAACAACCATCTTGGAAGCATGAAGATGGAAGCCACACTCAAAGGACCACAGAACAAAAAGATGGAAGCTTGGAGCATGGAACTTGCATGAGCCCTGGACTGCTGACATTGAGGCTCCATTATGTCAGAAAAAAATAAATAAATAAACCCCTTATTTTGTTAAACCAAAAAAAAAAATAAACTGAAATGCTGAAACTTTAGAAGCTATACCTGGAGGACTTCCAAGCACTAATTTTTCCATGTTTTCCATTTTAATCATGTTTTTTCTTTGATGGGAGAAAATTGGCACACATCACAGTCATTTGAATTTCCAGGGAGACAGTCCTCCCTGGAATACTCAGGATACATGTAACAGTTTCTATGCCATTAAGATACTCTGCCTTACATAACTATTGAGCAGTTGTAAATTCTAATCCATTTACACACTGATAGAACTTGGAGTAAGTGATCAAAAAAAAAAGTCAAAGGTCTCGTTAGTGCCTATCTTAATAGAGCAAGTAACTTTCCCAATGTCTGGATTTATAACCTCTAAATCCTGCCTCCCCTAGTAATTATGTCTGGAAGCCCAAAGAAATGAAAACATTGTGCCAAATGAAGAGCAAGTCTCATGGAATAAGGCAGAGAGAAATGCAGTGATTCCAAGAATTAAAGAAAGCAACACAGAACAGTAAATTACAGAAGCACGATAATAGGGTAAAAATAGAGCTATTACAGGTAAAATAGGTAAAAATATAGTTATTACAGGTTAACTGTATACCTACAATTATCATTTTCAAAAAGTGTGTGTCTTTTAGACTAAATCTTCCAGTATCTTGTATTAATAGATTGTACTGAAATGAAGATGAATGCCATGGACCGTGTAGGTGTTCTTTACACATGGGGATACTCAAACAGGGAACCAGAAAACACCTCACATGGGTCACTTATTGGATCATTTCCATATTTGTTCTTCTGTTTTCAGTAGGATCATTGATTTAGTACACTGAAAATGTGTTTCTTTATTACTTACTAAGGCAGATGGACTTTAAAAATATCTTAGCATGTAGCACTTTAACTTTGCATTCAGTTGCATCTATATAGGAATTAGATTTGAATGCAAACAACACTGTTGACATTCTTTTTTTTTTAATTTTTTGTTTATTGCAGTAACATTGGTTTATAACATTGTATAAATTTCAGGTGTACATCATTATACTTCTATTTCTGCATAGATTACATCATTTTCACCACCCAAATACTAATTACAACCCATCACCACACACATGTGCCGAATTATCCCTTTCGCCCTCCTCCCTCCCCCCTTCCCCTCTGGTAACCACCAATCCAATCTCTGTCTCTATGTGTTTGTTTATTGTTGTTATTATCTACTACTTAATGAAGGAAATGATACAGTATTTCACCTTCTCCCTCTGACTTATTTCACTTTGCATAATACCCTCAATGTCCATCCATGTTGTCACAAATGGCTGGATTTCATCGATTCTTATGGCTGAGTAGTATTCCATTGTGTATATATACCACATCTTCTTTATCCATTCGTCCCTTGATGGGCACTTAGGTTGCTTCCAAGTTTTAGCTATTGTGAATAACGCTGCAATGAACACAGGGGTGCATGTATCTTTACGCATTGGTGTTTTCAAGTTCTTTGGATAAATACCCAGCAGTGGAATAGCTGGATCATATGGTAGTTCTATCCTTGATCTTTTGAGGAATCTCCATACTGTGTTCCACAGTGGCTGCACCAGTTTGCACTCCCACCAGCAGTGTATGAGAGTTCCCTTCTCTTCACATCCTCTCCAACACATGTTGTTTCCTGTCTTGTTAATTATAGCCATTCTGACAGGTGTGAGGTGATATCTCATTGTAGTTTTGATTTGCATTTCCCTGATAGTTAATGATTTTGAACATCTTTTCATGTGTCTGTTGGCCATCTGTATATCTTCTTTGGAGAAATGTCTGTTCAGGTTTTTGCCCATTTTTTAATTGGGTTGGGAGTTTTATGTTGTTGAGATACATGATTTCTTTTTATATTTTGGAGATTAACCCCTTATCAGATGTATGGTTTGCAAATATCTTCTCCCAATTGTTAGGTTGTCTATTAGTTTTGTTGATGGTTTCCTTTGCTGTGCAGAAGCATTTTAGTTTGATGTAGTCCCATTTGTTTATTTTTTCTATTGTTTCTCTTGCCTGGTCAGACATGGTGCTTGAAAATATGTTGCTAAGACCGATGTCGAAGAGCGTACTGCCTATGTTTTATTCTAGAAGTTTCATGTCTTACATTCAAATCTTTAATCCATTTGGAGTTAATTTTTGTGTATGGTGTAAGGTGAGGCTCTACTTTCATTTTTTTGCATGTGGCTATCCAGTTTTCCCAACACCATTTGTTGAAGAGACTTTCTTTTCTCCATTGTATGTTCTTGGCTCCTTTGTCAAAGATTAGCTGTCCATAGATGTGTGGGTTTATTTCTGGGCTTTCGATTCTATTCCATTGATCTCTGTGTCTGTTTTTGTGCCAGGACCATGCTGTTTTCATTACTATAGCTTTGTAGTATATTTTGACATCAGGGAGTGTGATACCTCCAGCTTTGTTCTTTTTTCTCAGGATTCCTTTAGCTATTCGGGGTCTTTTATTGTTCCATACAAATTTTAAGATTCTTTGTTCTATTGCTGTGAAAAATGTTATTGGAATTTGATAGGGATTGCATTGAATCTATAGATTGCTTTAGGAAGTATGGACATCTTAACTATGTTAATTCTTCCAATCCAAGAGCACGGAATATCTTTCCATTTCTTTGTGTCTTCTTCAATTTCTTTCAGAAATGTTTTATAGTTTTCAGTGTGCAGGTCTTTCACCTCTTTGGTTAAGTTTATTCCTAGGTATTTTATTCTTTTTGTTGCAATTGTAAATGGGATGGTATTCTTAATTTCTCTTTCTGCAACTTCGTTGTTAGTGTATAGAAATGCAACTGATTTTTGTATGTTGATTTTGTATCCTGCAACTTTACCATATTTGTTTCTTACTTCTAAAAGTTTTTTGGTGGATTCTTTAAGGTTTTCTATATATAAAATCATGTCATCTGCAAATAGTGAGAGTTTCATTTCATCCTTTCCAATTTGGATCACTTTTATTTCTTTTTCTTGCCTGATTGCTCTGGCTAGGACTTCCAGTACTATGTTAAATAGAAGTGGTGACAGTGGGCATCCTTGTCTGGTTCCTGTTCTTAGAGGGATAGCTTTCAGTGTTTCACCATTGAGGATGAAATTAGCTGTGGGTTTTTCATATATGGCCTTTATATGCTGAGGTACTTTCCTTCTATACCCATTTTATTCAGAGTTTTTATCATAAATGGATGCTGTATCTTGTCAAATGCTTTCTCTGCATCTATTGAGATGATCATGTGATTTTTATTCTTCGTTTTATTAATGTGGTGTATTAGGTTGATTGATTTGCGAATGTTGAACCATCTCTGCATCCCTGGAATAAATCCCATTTGATCATCATGATCATCTTTTTAATGTATTATTGTATGCGATTTGCTAGTATTTTGTTGAGGATTTTTGCATCGATGTTCATCAGTCATATTGGCCTGTAATTTTCTTTTTTTTTTGTTGTCCTTGTCTGGTTTTGGTATCAGGATAATGTCTGCTTCGTAGAATGAGTTAGAGAGCTTCCCCCACTTCTCAATTTTTTGGAAGAATTGGAGAAGGATAGGTATTAAGTCTTCTTTGAATGTTTGGTAGAATTCACCAGGGAAGCCATCTGGTCCTGGATTTTTATTTTTGGGGAGGTTTTTGATTACTGTTCCATCTCCTTACTGGTGATTGGTCTATTCAAATTCTCTACTTCTTCTTGATCCAGTTTTAGAAGGTTGTATGATTATAAGAATTTATTCATTTCTTCCAGATTGTCGAATTGGTTGGCATATAGCTTTTCATAGTATTCTCTTATAATCTTTTGTATTTCTGAGGTGTCTGTTGTAATTTCTCCTCTTTCATTTCTAATTTTACTTATTTGTGCCTTCTCTTTTTTTTTCTTGGTGAGTCTAGCTAAAGGTTTGTCAATTTTGTTTATATTTTCAAAGAACTAGCTCTTGGTTTTATTAATTTTTTCTATTGTTTTTTTAGTCTCTATTTCATTTATTGCTGCTCTGATTTTTATTATTTCCCTTCATTTACTGATTTTGGGCTTTGTTTGTTCTTCTTTTTCCAGTTCCTTTAGGTGCATTGTTAGATTGTTTATTTGAGATTTTTCTTGTTTGTTGAGATAGGCCTGTATTGCTATAAACTGCCCTCTTAGAACCGCTTTTGCTCTATCCCATAAATTCTGGCATGTTGTGTTTTCATTTTCATTCGTCTCCAGGTATTTTTTGATTTCTTCTTTGATTTCTTCATTGACCCAGTCATTGTTCACTAGCATTTTGTTTAATCTCCACGTATTTGTGGCTTTTCTGATTTTCTTCCTAAGGTTGATTTCTAGTTTCATACCGTTGTGGTCAGAAAAGATGCTTGGTATTATTTCAATCTTCTTAAATTTATGGAGACTTGTTTTGTGGCCTACTATGTGATCAATCCTGGAGAATGTTCCATGTGCATTTGAAAAGAACGTGTATTCTTCGGTTTTAGGATGGAATGCTCTGTATATATCTACTAGGTCCATCTGTTCTAGTGTGTCATTTAAGGCCAATGTTTCCTTATTGATCTTCTGTTTACATGATCTATCCGTTGTTGTAAGTGGAGTGTTAAAGTCCCCTACTATTATTGTGTTACTGTCTATTTCTCTTTTTATGTCTGTTAATAATTGCTTTATGTATTTAGGTGCACCTACATTGGGTGTGTACATATTTACAAGTGTTATATCCTCTTGTTGGGTTGTTCCCTTGATCATTATGTAATGCCCTTCTTTGTTTCTTTTTACAGTTTTTGTTTTAAAGTCTATTTTGTCTGATATGAGTACTGCTACCCCAGCTTTCTTTTCATTGCCATTTGCATGGAGTATCTTTTTCCATCCCTTCACTTTCAGTTTGTGAGTGTCTTTAGGTCTGAAGTGTGTCTCTTGTATGCAGCATACATATGGGTCTTGTTTTTTTATCCAATCAGCCACCCTATGCCTTTTAATTGGAGCATTTAGTCCATTGACGTTTAAAGTAGCTATTGATAAGTATGTACTTACTACCATTTTTTAACTTTTTTCTCAGTGTTTTAGTAGTCCTTCTCTGTTCCTTTCTCCTTCTATACAGAATTGATGGTCTCTTTAGTTTGAGGTATGTCTGAAAGTTCTACTCTTTAAGTTCCCTCGTCCCTCCTTTTATGTTTTTGATATCATATCTAACCTCTTTTTTGTGCATTTGTATCCATTACCCTCTTATCATGGAAATAGATAAGTTTTCCTATTTGTGGTCTTCTCTTTTCCCCTTAAATCAGTCCCTTTAACATTGCTTGTAGCACTGGTTTCTTGTTGACAAACTCCATTAATTTTTGCTTGTCTGGGAAATTTTTGATCTCTCCTTCCATTTTGAATGATAAGCTTGCTGGGTAGAGTATTCTTGGCTGTAAGTTTTTTCCTTTTAGCACAATAAATATATCATGCCACTCTCTTCTTGCCTGTAAGGTTTCTGCTGAGAAGTCAGCTGATAGCCTTATGGGGTTTCCTTTGTATGTAACTTGACTTTCTCTTGCGGCTTTTAGGATTCTCTCTTTATCTTTAATTCTGGACATTTTGATTATGATGTGTCTTGGTGTGGGCCTCTTTGGGTTTATCTTGTTTGGGGCTCTCTGTGCTTCCTGTACCTGGATGTCTGTTTTCTTCCTTAGATTAGGGAAGTTTTCATCTATTATTCCTTGATATAGAGTCTCTGCCCCTTGTCTCACTCTTCTCCTTCCAGGACACCTATAACACGGATGTTAGTGTGCTTGATGTTGTCCCAGAGGCCCCTTGGATTGTCCTCACTCTTTTTAATTCTTTTCTCTTTTACCTGTTCAGCTTGGGTAATTTCTTCTAGTCTTTTGTCAAGCTCACAGATCCGTTCTTCTGTATCCTCTACTCTGCTTTTGAGTCCCTCTAGTGAATTTTTCATTTCCAGTATTGTATTCTTCATTTCTGATTGGTTCTTTTTTATATCTTCCATTTCTTTGTTGACATTCTCACTGAGTTCATCTATTCTTCTCCCCAGATCAGTGTGCATCCTTAACACTCTTTGTTTGAACTCTCTGTCCGGTAGGTTGCTCATTTCAGTTTCACTTAGTTCCTTTTTTGGGGTTTTGTCCTGTTCCCTTACTTGGAATGTATTCCTTTGCCTCCTCATTTAGCCTCTTTCCCTGTGCTTGTGTCTATGTATTAGGTAGGTCAGCTCGTCTCCTGCTCTTGGATAGGTGACCTTATGTAAGTGATGCCTTAGGAGGTTTCTGGTGTACTTCCCTCAGTTCTCAATGTTCCAGGGGTGACCCCTATGTGGGCTACATGTGTCCTTCTGTTGTGGCCTCTTTGCTCTTCCTGTAGGTGCCCAGGGAGGCTGAGTTAGGCTCCTGGCCCGCTGTTGTAATGCTCAGCTGCTTGTAATTGTTGTGGGCCCTTCAGTCTCTTTATCAGGTGTGGGGAGCCCCAGCACAGTTGGTTGCAAGTTCTGATACCACATTTGTGTTTCAGTATTTCTTTTAAGTGAGTAGGCCCCCAGCGTGGCAGGTTGTTAGGCTCAGGGCCTTACAATTGCTATAAGCCTCCAGCCTTTAGGTCTCTTGTCAGCTCTCTGAGGATTGCAGCTGGGTGAGGCTGGCCTCAGGCACAGGAGCATCCAATTGTTTCAGGCTTTGGAAGGTGGGGAAGACCCCCTATGTGGGTCTTTGAGAAGCACAAGTCTTCTGCAGCTGACAAGCCCTGCTGCCCACAGGTCCACACACACAGTCAACACAGTCCTGCCCCATGTGCGCGCCCCGACCTCCCGAAGTGGACCCAGTCTCTCCACGGCGGGAGCCCCACACACTCCACCACCGCCCCACACTCTCAAACTGCTCCTTGTGCACGGCCTGCCCCGCTGAAGTCAGCTCAGTTGCCAGGCTGCAGAGAATCCAGTCGCCAATCTATGCAGGCCCACAAGTTGCCCAAGGGCTTGTTGTTGGGTGGGTCCAGTCTCTATGGTGGGCTGCCTGCCCTGGCTGAGCTGGATTAAATCGGTGCTCTAGCGGGTGGGGCAGACCCTGGGCTAGCAGGCCTCAGGGAGAACTCCAATGGCGTCTGTGTCAGCTTGCCCACACCAGGCCACAACAATGGCCGCCGCCAATGTCCCAGTCCCTGGAGAGGTCTCATCTCTCACCTAGATGCACTCAGGGCCTATTAAGTGACTCTCTTTTCACCAAAGCACTGTGCACCTTTCTTTCTCGTGATTTTAGGTTGCTTTCTGAAATGGGTGAGTTTGCGCATGGGCCGTTTAAGAGCCTGTTTTAATTTCTTTGTGAACCAGCTTTTCTGGGGATACTCCCCAATGTTTTAGTAGCAGGCAAAGTCAGATATTATGCCACTCATCTCGATTGTGCTGGGTCCAGAAAATGCCCACAGCGTGGACGCTCCCTGGCTCAGGGCCCCGCTCCTCCAGGGAGGGCTGCGTACCTTTGGGCTGCTCCCAGGCGGCCATGAGGCGCTGCGGCTTGTGAAGGCAGCGTTTTTCCTCTCCAGAAAGGAGTTTCTGCCTCTTCTACCTCAATTAGGATTGTCCGTTGTTGCAGGAGTTCCTCTTACCCAGTTTTCCGTTCAGTCTCAGGGGTGATTTTTCCACAAGTAGTTGTAAATTGGCTGTGTCCATGGGAGGAGGTGAGTTCAGAGTCTGCCTACACGGCCATCTTGACTTCTTCCCTGTTGACATTCTAATGACATAAAATAACATCTGATTGAGTGTTACTTTAAATCATTCAGGGTTTTTAAAAGCACTAGTCTTTTCATTTCAGATTTTATTTTCCTAATTCTACTTTGGGTCTCTGACTTGCTCCCTCAACAGACTTGGTCAAGAATAAGGCAAGCACCAGTGTGGACATGTGACTTCCAAAAGCAGCATTTTTACCTTCTTTTCTGGTTTTTTTTTTACCTGACTCATTGAAAGGAGATGGAAGGGGGAGAAAGGAAGAGGCAGAGTGTCTGTGAGATGTGTTTAGATTTGGGAAGGAACATCAATATGTCTTTAGGCTCACAGCGATTCTGGGCATGGGGAACTGTGAGTACTCCTCCACTGAGGTTCTCTGTATAGGCTGCCCGTGACGGCACTCCATCTTCACACAGCTTCCCTTTCACGTTTCAGTGGAATGAAGGCACCACGTGGGACGTGTGACCAGGAGTGTGGATAACAAGTTGGAGCTCCCAGATCCTATACCCAGGGAATTCTATCTTTCTCATCTGCTGATGGCAGCCCCCACGGACGTCTCAGTGACTCTCCTCCATGAGTCAGCAAACTGTGGCTCATGAACCAGACCCGCTCACTGCCTGCTCCTCTTCTGCCTGGCCAGTGAGCCAAGAAGGGCTTTTACATTTCTAAATGGTTGAAAAAATTTTAAGGACTACTTAGTGACACATGAAAGTGATAGGAAGTTCAAATCCCAATGTCCATAAAGTTGTATTGCCACATGGTCACGTCCACTTGCTGACGTACTGTCAGTGGCTGCTTGCTGCCAGAACGCAGAGTGGAGTGGTTGTGACAGGGATCGTACATGGTGCTCTCATAGCTTCTCACTTGTGCCAGTTGCACCACAGGCCACAGCAATGACGTTATAAACTGGCAGCATTTCAAGTGCCCTACGCATTGCTGTACGATGACATTCTATTTCCAGAGCATACTCATCACATCAAAGCAGGAAAAGAAGAGAAAAGTGGACTCCACATACCATGCTTTGGGGTATGGTGGTGTGTGGATTGTTTTGTTATATGATTTTAATAGTCTCATGTTTAGTATGCTGTGACAATAGAGCTGAGCTCAAAGGATACGACCTCCATCCACATACCAGTGTGAATGCTTCTCACAACTCACAGACAACATGGTCAGAAAAGTAAGAAAATTTAAAACATAATATCTCAACAGAGCAGTATTTCTTCAAAAAAATGAAAATCAGCCTGCAACCAAAGTAATTTTGTGAATGGGTATTTGTTAGCCAAACAAGGAAAGCCATTAACAAATTGTGGGTTGATTGCAGCAGCCAAAGAAATGAGCTCCCAAGCAAATAAGCTCGTCTAAGACTGTTAGCTTTTCAGCTTGACGACATGTCCAAGAGCTGAGGACATTGGTGGCAACATTGATAGTTCATCAAAAACAAGGCAAATTATCTTAAGTGCTTTTCCTTGACTCTGGATGAGTCTACAAATGTTACTGATATCATTTGCTCAAATGTTCTTGTTGATTTGAGAAGTCAGTAGTCTAAACTGACTGAAGAATTAGTGTCTATAAATAATTTGCAGGGAATGACTACAAATGAGAATATTTTAAAAGAAGTTGAGAAAACATGGATTTGGTACAACCTGAAGTGGAATCTGCTAAGATGTGTTATAAGTGGTGGTGATAAAATATTTGTGGAGGAGAAAAAGGCTTAGGTATACAACTTTAAAACACTTTTGAAAATGTAAAGTGTTCAGAGCTTAGGGTTATTTATTGTATTTTTATCAGTAGGTACTTTGTAGAAGATATTTTAATCTATCATGTGTTATTGAAGCAGTAGTGCCAATGATGAACTTTATTCACTCTGGTGTACTTAACCCTCATCAGTTCTGCGAAGCTTTGTCAGAAATAGAAGCTGAGTATCTTGAATTGCCCCACCACACAGCTGCCCAACGTTCAACTCAAGGAGGAGACTGAAAGTTTTCTAAATGAGAACTGCCTTCAACCATTTTCATCAAATACTGAATGACTGTAGAATTAGCTTGATATTGTGTCGGAATGAATTCAACCTAAAGTTAAAAGGCAAAACAATACTTATATGTGAAGCTTACACTGCAGTAAAGTCATTTTGAAGACAACTAATGTTTGAACCACAAGTTACATTAGCAGCTTTATACACTTTTCATACTGTCAAAGCCAAAACTAGCAAGATCTCCATTTCCACACACATTTGAAGCAGAAATATTTCCCAAGCTCCAACTACAGTTCCAGTTGCAGCAGTGTTTTTCAGATATCAACGCAAGGGCAAAAGAAATTCCCACATTTCAAAATCCATTTAGTTGCATTTTAGAAGCTTCTACCTAACCTTTAATTGAAAGCAATTAATCTGCAATGTAATGAAATCTTAGACAAATCTTAGACAAAGAGTAATGATAATAAAAAAGTCTACAACAAACATCGAACTTGATGATGAAATGTTGAAAGCTTTCCCTATGAGATTGGGAACAAGATCTTACCAGTTGCATTCAACATTGTCCTGGAGGATTTAGCCAGTGCAGTAAAAAACAAAAGGTGACAGGATTTTAAAGGAAGAAATAAAGCTGTTATCATTTACAGGTTATGTGTAAGAAGAAAAAAAGTTCTCATTAGTCACAGATTATATGATTATGTGGAAGAGACTCTACTAATATATTTTTATAAAAAAATAGTTTAGCAAGATTATTGAATATAAAATCAGTATAGAAAAACTAATTGTATTTCTATATATAAACAAAAATATAGAAAATAAAAATTTTAAATACACCATTTTGGACAGCATCTGAAATACAAGGTACCTAAAAGACATTTAACAAAAGGTGTATAAAACATTCTACACAGAAAATTGTAAAACATTGCGAGAAAGCCTAAATAAACAGAAAAGAATGCCAGGATTATGGATTAGAAGAACCAATATTGTCAAGATATCTTCCCAAATTTGTCTATTAATTCAATTTGCTTCCAGCCAAATTCCCCACAGGTATCTTTTATGGAATTTAACAATATTATTTAAAATTCATATAAAAATGAAAATGGCAAAGCATATCCAAGATAGTCTTGAAGAATAGGGAGGAGTAGAGACCCACTCATTCATTTAAAAAAGAAAAGAAGAGATGGATGCTGCAGAGCTGGAGAGAAGACAATCTTCACAGCAAATGGTGCTAGGACAAGAAGTTACCCAAAATGAAAAAAAAAAAAAATTAAACTTAACATCTACTTTACCCCCTTTACAAAATAACTTCCAAGTGGACTGAAAGTCTTAATATGAAAGGCAAAACAATCAAGCTTCTACAGATAATAAAGGAGACTATCTTCATGACTTTGAAATAAGGAATGACTTTTTAAATAGAACCCAAAGACAAAGACATAAAATGAATTAATAAACTTGACTACATTCGTCTACCCATATATACATAGATCTTATCAATTCACACCAAAAATAGAGTATAAACACAAGTTAACAATTTGGAGAAGATATTTGCAACACATATAACAAACAAAGTTTATAAAAAATTCTTCTTACAAATCAACAACAACAAAAAAGATAAATAGCCAAAATAAACTGGACGACACTGAATAGACACTTCATAAAAGATGATACCCTACTAGGAATAAACATATTAAAAAGCACTCAACCACATTAGTAACCAGGCAAATGTTAATTTAAACCACAATGCAATACTACTGCATGTACATCAGAAAGACTAAATTCAAACACCAAGTATAGGTAAGCATATAGAGCTACTGAAATGCTCACTGATGGATAATGGGTCTTTAAATTGGCACAATGTTTTTGGAAAACTGACTTTATTTACTATAATTGAAAATAAACTTATCTGTGACCCATAAATTCCTGTTCTAGCTACATAAAGAACAGACATGTGTTCACATGTACACCAAAAGTCACGTATGAGAAGGTGCATATCAATACATATGAGAATATCAATAAAGAGTTAGAAATTCTAAAGAAGAACCAAATAGAAATTCTGAAGTTGAAAAGTACAATGACTGAAATAAAATAAAATATCACTAGAGGGACTCAACAGCAGACTCAAGTAAGCAGAAGGAAGAATCAGTGAATTTTAAGATAGGTCAATTGAGTATCCTATCTGAGGACTGGAAAGAAAAAGAATGAAGAAAAAGGATCAGAGACTCAGAAACCTGTGGGAACCACCAAATGTACCAACATACACATAATGGGAATCCCAGAAGAAGAGTAGATAGAATCGACTAGAAAGATATTTGAAGAAATAATGGCTGAAAACTTCCCAAATTTTAATAAAATCATTAATCTATACATCCAAGAAGTTCAACAAACTCCAAGTAGAATAAACTCATAGATCCAGATCTAGATACATAATAATGAAACTATCCAAAGAAAAAACAAAGAGACAATCTTGAAAGCAGCAAGACAGAAGCAATTCATCATGGTCAAGGAATCAACAACTATATTAGCATCTGGTTTCTCATCAGAAACTATGGAGTCCGAAAGGCAGTGGGCTGCCATATTCAAAGTGCTGAAAGAAAAGAAAAATCTTTCAATCAATCATTATATATCCAGCAAAACTATCCTTCAAAAATGTAGGAGAAATTAAGACAACCCCAGATAAAAATTAAGAGGGTCCATTGCTAGCAGACCTCCCCTACACCAAATGCTAAAGGGAGCCCTTCAGGCTGAATAGAAAGATACTAGATAATAACTCAAATCCACATGAAGAAATGAAGAACATCAGTAAAAGTAACTAAACAGGTACATATAAAAGATAATATAAAAGTATTTTTGTTTGTAATATCTTTTATTTCATAATCTGATTTAAAAGACAGGTGCATGAAGCAATAATTATAAACAGTAACTATAAATCCATGTTGATAGGCAAGCATTATATAAAAGAGAGAGAAGACACTAGTTACTAAAATCAGGAATGAAAAAGAAGACATTATGATTGCCCTTACAGAAAGAGAAAAGATTGTGAGGGAATACGATGAACAATTTTATGCCAACAAATCAGATAACCTACATGAAATGCAAAAATTCCTATACATGCACAAACTATGAAAACTGACTCAAGAATAAATATACCTATAGCAGTCAAGGATATTGAGTTGATGATGATGATGATGATGATGATAATGAAAACTTCCAACAAAAAAACACTCAGGATTAGATATTTTGACTGGTGAATTCTGCTAAAAATATATATAAAAAAATTAACACCAAAAATTATAAAATTTTCCAAAAAACAGAAGAGGAGAGATCACTTCATAACTCATTCTATGTGGCCAGTATTTGCATGACACAAAAGCCAGACAATGACATCACAAAGAAAGGAAATTACAGAACAATATCCCTTATATAGATGCAAAATCCTCAACAAAATACAGGAGAACTAAATGCAGCAACATATAAAAATGGTTATACACTATGATAAAGTGGGTTTTGTCCCAGGAATCCAAGGTTAGTAGAAAAATCAATTCATGTAATACATCTTATCAATAGAATGTAAAATATATGATCATCTCAATAGATGCAGAAAAAAATATTTGAAAAAAATGCAATACCCTTTCATGACAAAAACATTCAACAGACTAGGAATAGAAGAGACCTTCCTCTACCTGATAGAGGCCATTTATGAAACATCCACAGCTAATATCATACTTAATGATGTAGGAAAGACTGAAAACTTTCCCCCTAAGATCTGGAACACGACAAGCATGTCTCTCTCATCACTTCCACACAACATTGTACTGGAGGTTCCAACCAGAGCAATTAGACAAGAAAAAGAAATAAAAGCCATATAGAATGGAAAAGAAGTAAACTATCTATATTTGCATATAGAATGATCTCCTATATTGAAAGTTAAAAAAATTATTAAAAATAACTATTATAGCTAATAAACTAATTCAGCCAGGTTACAGGATACAAGATCAATATACAGGGGAAGTTCAAGATGGCGGCATAAGCAGACTCTGAACTCATCTCCTCCTGCAGACACAGCCAATTTACAACTACTCGTGGAAAAATTACCCCTCAGAGAGAACTGAAAACTGGATAAGAGGAACTCCTGCAACAAACAACAATCCTAATTGAGGTGGAAGAGGTAGAAACTCCCTTCTGGAGAGAAAAAAACGCCACCTTCACAAGCCGCAGCACTTCATAGCCACCCAAAAGCAGCCCACAGGTATGCAGTCCTTCCTGGAAGAGTGGGGCCCTGAGCCAGGGAGCGCTCCCACTGTGGGCATTTTGTGCACCCAGCACAATAGAGACAAGTGGCATAATATCTGACTTTGACTGCTACTAAAACATTGGGGAGTACCCCCAGAAAAGCTAGTTCACAAAGAAATTAAAACTGGCTTTTAAAGGGCCCACGCGCAAACTCACCCGTTTCAGAAAGCAACCTAAAATCACGAGAAAGAAAGGTGCACAGTGCTTTGGTGAAAAAAGACTCACCTGATAGGCTCTACGTGCATTGCAGTGAGAGGTGAGACCTCTCCAGAGACGGTGACATGGGCGGCAGCCATTGTTGTGGCCTGGTGTGGGCATGCTGACACAGACGCCATTGGAGTTCTCCCTGGAGCCTGCTAGCCCAGGGTCTGCCCCACGCACTGGAGCACCGATTTAATCCAGCTCAGCCAGGGTGGGCAGACCACCCTAGAGACTGGCCTCACCCAACAACAAGCCCTTGGGCAACTTGTGGGCCTGCATAGATTCGTGACTGGATTCTCTGCAGCCTGGCAACTGAGCCCACTTCAGTGGGACAGGCCATGCACAAGGAGCGAGTGGAGAGTGTGGAGTGTATGGGACTCCCGCCATGGGGAGACTGGGTCCACTTCAGAGGTCGGGACGTTCAACAGGGCAGGACTGTGTTGACTGTGTGTGTGGACCTGTGGGCAGTAGGGCTTGTCAGCTGCAGAAGACTTGTGCTTCTCAAAGACCCACATAGGGGGTCTTCCCCACCTTCCAAAGCCTGAAACAATTGGATGCTCCTGTGCCTGAGGCCAGCCCCACCCAGCTGCAATCCTCAGAGAGCTGACAAGACACCTAAAGGCTGGCGGTTTATAGCATTTGTAAGCCCCTGAGCCTAACAACATGCTACACTGGGGGCCTACTCACTTGAAAGAAATACTGAAACACAAATGTAGTATTAGAACTTGCAGCCAACTGTGCTGGGGCTCCCCACACCTGATAAAGAGACTGAAGGGCCCACAACAACTGCAAGCAGCTGAGCATTACAACAGCGGGCCAGGAGCATAACTCAGCCTCCCTGAGCGCCTACAGGGACAGCAAACACACCACAACAGAAGGACACACGTAGCCCACATAGGGGTCACCCCTGGAACATTGAGAACTGAGGGAAGCACACTGAAGGCCTCCTAGGCATCCCTTATATAAGGTCACCTATCCAAGAGCAGGAGATGTAACTGACCTACCTAATACATAGACACAAGCACAAGGAAAGAGGCAAAACGAGGAGGCAAAGGAATACACTCCAAGTAAGGGAATAGGACAAAACCCCAAAAAAGGAACTAAGTGAAACTGAAATGAGCAACCTACCCAACAGAGAGTTCAAATAAAGAGCGTTAAGGATGCTCACTGATCTGGGGAGAAGAATAGATGAACTCAGTGAGAATGTCAACAAAGAAATGGAAGATATAAAAAAGAACCAATCAGAAATGAAGAATACAATACTGGAAATAAAAAATTCACTAGAGGGACTCAAAACCAGAGTAGAGGATACAGAAGAACGGATCTGTGAGCTGGACGAAAGACTAGAAGAAATTACCCAAGCTGAACAGGTAAAAGAGAAAAGAATTAAAAAGAGTGAGGACAGTCTAAGGGACCTCTGGGACAACATCAAGCACACTAACATCCATGTTATAGACGTCCTGGAAGGAGAAGAGTGAGACTAAGGGGCAGAGAATCTATTCCAAGAAATAAGAGATGAAAACTTACCTAACCTAAGGAAGAAAACAGACATCCAAGTACAGGAAGACAGAGAGCACAAAACAAGATAAGCCCAAAGAGGCCCACACCAAGACACATCATAATCAAAATGTCCAGAATTAAAGATAAAGAGAGAATCCTAAAAGCCACAAGAGAAAGACAAGTTACATACAAAGGAAACCCCATAAGGCTATCAGCTGACTTCTCAGAAGAAACCTTGCAGGCTAGAAGAGAGTGGCATGATATATTTAAAGTGCTAAAAGGAAAAAACTAACAGCCAAGAATACTCTACCTGGCAAGGTTATCATTCAGAATGGAAGGAGAGATCAAAAGTTTCCCAGACAAGCAAAACTTAAAGGAGTTTGTCACCAAAAAACCAGTGCTAAAAGAAATGTTAAAGGGACTGATTTAAGGGGAAAAGAGAAGGCCACAAACAGGAAAACTTATCTATTTCCATGATAAGAGGGTAATGGATACAAATGCACAAAAAAGAGGTTAGATATGATATCAAAAACATAAAATGAGGGAGGAAGGGACTTAAAGAGTAAAGCTTGACGAAAGAGGTCAAAGTAAAGAGACCATCAATTCTGTATAGAAGGAGAAAGGAACAGAGAAGGACTATTAAAACACTAAGAAAAAAAAAAGTTAAAAAATGGCAGTAAGTACATACTTATCAACAGCTACTTTAAACGTCAATGGACTAAATGCTCCAATTAAAAGGCATAGGGTGGCTGATTGGATAAAAAAACAAGACCCATATGTATGCTGCATACAAGAGACACACTTCAGACCTAAAGACATTCACAAACTGAAAGTGAAGGGATGGAAACAGATACTCCATGCAAATGGCAATGAAAACAAAGCTGCGGTAGCAGTACTCATATCAGACAAAATAGACTTTAAAACAAAAACTGTAAAAAGAGACAAAGAAGGGCATTACGTAATGATCAAGGGAACAACCCAACAAGAGGATATAACACTTGTAAATATGTACACACCCAATGTAGGTGCACCTAAATACATAAAGCAATTATTAACAGACATAAAAAGAGAAATAGACAGTAACACAATAATAGTAGGGGACTTTAACACTCCACTTACAACAACGGATAGATCATGTAAACAGAAGATCAATAAGGAAACATTGGCCTTAAATGACACACTAGAACAGATGGACCTAGTAGATATATACAGAGCATTCCATCCTAAAACTGAAGAATACACGTTCTTTTCAAATGCACGTGGAACATTCTCCAGGATTGATCACATATTAGGCCACAAAACAAGTCTCCATAAATTTAAGAAGATTGAAATAATACCAAGCATCTTTTCTGACCACAACGGTATGAAACTAGAAATCAACCTTAGGAAGAAAATCAGAAAAGCCACAAATACATGGAGATTAAACAAAACACTACTGAACAACGATTGGGTCAAAGGAGAAACCTAATAATACCTGGAGACAAATGAAAATGAAAACACGACATGCCAGAATTTATGGGATAGAGCAAAAGCGGTTCTAAGAGGGAAGTTTATAGCAATACAGGCCTATCTCAACAAACAAGAAAAATCTCAAATGAACAATCTAACAATGCACCTAAAGGAACTGGAAAAAGAAGAACAATCAAAGCCCAAAATCAGTAGAAGAAGAGACATAATAAAAATCAGAGCAGAAATAAATGAAATAGACTAAAAAAATAGAAAAAATTAATAACCAAGATCTGCTTCTTTGAAAAGATAAACAAAATTGACAAACCTTTAGATAGACTCACCAAGAAAAAAAGAGAGAAGGCTCAAATAAGTAAAATCAGAAATTAAAGAGCAGAAATTACAACAGACATCTTTGTAATATAAAAGATTATAAGAGAATACTATGAAAAGTTATATGTCACCCAATTCGACAATCTGGAAGAAATGGATAAATTCTTAGAATCATGCAACCTTCCAAAATGGGATCAAGAAGAAATAGAGAATTTGAATAGACCAATCACCAGTAAGGAGATTGAAACAGTAATCAAAAACCTCCCCCAAAATAAAAGTCCAGGACCAGATGGCTTCCCTAGTGAATTCTACCAAGCATTCAAAGAAGAATTAATACCTATCCTTCTCCAACTCTTCCAAAAAATTGAGAAGTGGGGGAAGCTCTCTAACTCATTCTACGAAGCAGACATTATCCTGATACCAAAACCAGACAAGGACAACAAAAAAAAGAAAATTACAGGCCAATATGACTGATGAACATCGATGCAAAAATCCTCAACAAAATACTAGCAAATCGCATACAATAATACATTAAAAAGATGATCATGATGATCAAATGGGATTTATTCCAGGGATGCAGAGATGGTTCAACATTCGCAAATCAATCAACCTAATACACCACATTAATAAAATGAAGAATAAAAATCACATGATCATCTCAATAGATGCAGAGAAAGCATTTGACAAGATACAGCATCCATTTATGATAAAAACTCTGAATAAAATGGGTATAGAAGGAAAGTACTTCAACATATAAAGGCCATATATGAAAAACCCACAGCTAATTTCATCCTCAATGGTGAAAAAGTGAAAGCTATCCCTCTAAGAACAGGAACCAGACAAGGATGTCCACTCACACCACTCCTATTAACATAGTACTGGAAGTCCTAGCCAGAGCAATCAGGCAAGAAAAAGAAATAAAAGTGATCCAAATTGGAAAGGAAGAAGTGAAACTCTCACTATTTGCAGATGAGATGATTTTATACATAGAAAACCATAAAGAATCCACCAAAAAACTTTTAGAAGTAATAAACAAATAGGGTAAAGTTGCAGGATATAAAATCAACATACAAAAATAATTTGCATTTCTATACACTAACAACGAAGTAGCAGAAAGAGAAATTAAGAATACAATCCCATTTACAATTGCAACAAAAAGAATAAAATACCTAGGAATAAACTTAACCAAAGAGGTGAAAGACCTGCACACTGAAAACTATAAAACATTTCTGAGAGAAATTGAAGAGGACACAAAGAAATGGAAAGATATTCCATGCTCTTGGATTGGAAGAATTAACATAGTTAAGATGTCCATACTTCCTAATGCAATCTATAGATTCAATGCAATCCCTATCAAAGTTCCAATAACATTTTTCACAGAAATAGAACAAAGAATCCTAAAATTTATATGGAAAAACAAAAGGCCCGAATAGCTAAAGGAATCCTGAGAAAAAAGAACAAAGCTGGAGGTATCACACTCCCTGATTTCAAAATATACTACAAAGCTATAGTAACCAAAACAGCACGGTCCTGGCACAAAAACAGACACAGAGATCAATGGAATAGAATCGAAAGCCCAGAAATAAACCCACACATCTATGGACAGCTAATATTCGACAAAGGAGCCAAGAACATACAATGGAGAAAAGAAAGTTTCTTCAACAAATGGTGTTGGGAAAACTCTATAGCCACATGCAAAAAAATGAAAGTAGACCCTTACCTCACACCATACACAAAAATTAACTCCAAATGGATTAAAGACTTGAATGTAAGACCTGAAACTATGAAACTTCTAGAATAAAACATAGGCAGTACGCTCTTCAACATCGGTCTTAGCAACATATTTTCAAGCACCATGTCTGACCAGGCAAGAGAAACAATAGAAAAAATAAACAAATGGGACTACATCAAACTAAAAAGCTTCTGCACAGCAAAGGAAACCATCAACAAAACGAAAAGACAACCTAACAGTTGGGAGAAGATATTTGCAAACCATACATCTGATAAGGGGTTAATCTCCAAAATATAAAAAGAAATCATGCATCTCAACAACAACAAAACTAACAACCCAATTAAAAAATGGGCAAAAGATCTGAACAGACATTTCTCCAAAGAAGATATACAGATGGCCAGCAGACACATGAAAAGATGTTCAACATCATTAACTATCAGGGAAATGCAAATCAAAACTACAATGAGATATCACCTCACGCCCGTCAGAATGGCTATAATTAACAAGACAGGAAACAACATGTGTTGGAGAGGATGTGAAGAGAAGGGAACTCTCATACACTGCTGGTGGGCTCATACACTGCTGGTGGGAGTGCAAACTGGTGCAGCCACTATGGAACAGAGTATGGAGATTCCTCAAAAAATCAAGGATAGAACTACCAAATGATCCAGCTATTCCACTGCTGGGTATTTATCCAAAGAACTTGAAAACACCAATGCGTAAAGATACATGCACCCCTGTGTTCATTGCAGCATTATTCACAATAGCTAAAACTTGGAAGCAACCTAAGTGCCCATCAAGGGACAAATGGATAAAGAAGCTGTGGTATATATACACAATGGAATACTACTCAGCCATAAGAATCGATGAAATCCAGCCATTTGTGACAACATGGATGGACATTGAGGGTATTATGCAAAGTGAAATAAGTCAGAGGGAGAATGTCAAATACCATATGATCTCCCTCATTAAGTAGTAGATAATAACAACAATAAACAAACACATAGAGACAGAGATTGGATTGGTGGTTATCAGAGAGGAAGCGGGGAGGGAGGGGGGCAAAAGGGATAATTCGGCACATGTGTTTGTTGATGGGTTGTAATTGGTATTTGGGTGGTGAACATGATGTAATCTATGCAGAAATAGAAGTATAATGATGTACACCTGATATTTATACAATGTTATAAACCAATGTTACTGCAATAAATAAAAAATTTAAAAAAAAAGATCAATAGACAACAATTAGTTGCATTTCTATGTACTAGCAGTGAACATTCTGAAATTAAATTAAGAAAACAATTCCATTTACAATAACATCAAAAATAATAAAATACTCAGGAATTAATTTAACAAAAGATGTGCATGACTTTTACAGTGAAAATTATGAAACACTGTTATAAGAAATTAAATAAGATCTAAATAAATAGAAAGACATCCTGTGTTAATGGAACAAAAAACAATATTATTACAATGGCAACACTCCCCAAATTGAATTAGAGATTCAATGCAATCTGTATCTAAACTCTAACTTCTTTTTTATGCACAAAAAGACAATCTGATCCTAAAACTCATATGGAAATGCAAGGGATCCTGAATAGCCAAAACAATCTTGAAAAAGAACAAAGTTTGAAGCCTCACACTTACCAATTTCAACACTTACTACAAAGGTCCAGTAACTAAGACAGTAGTGAAGTGGCATAAGGACAGACATATAGAACAATGAAATAGAATTGAGAGCCAGAAATAAACCCATAACCTATGGTCCATTGATTTTTGGCAAGAGTTTCAAGACCATTCAATGGAGGAAAAGAATCATCCTTTCAACAAATGGTATGGGATAACTGAATATCCACAATCAAAAAAATGGATTTTGACCCCTATCTCACATCATATGGAAAAATTAATTTGAAATGAATCAAAGACATAAATGTAAGAGCTAATGTTACAAACTCTTGGAAGAAAACATACAGGTAAATCTTCATAACTTTGGCTTTGGCAAATAGAGTCTTTGACATGACACCTAAACCACAAGCACCCAAAGAAAAAACAGATAAACTCAACTTCATCAAAATTAAAAACTTTTGGGGCCAGCCCGGTGGCATAGTGGTTAAGTTTGCATGCTCTGCTTTTGTGGCCCAGGGTTCCCGGGTTCAGATCCCCGGCGCGGACCCACAACTGCTCATCGAGCCATGCTGTGGCAGCGTCCCACATGCAAGGTGGAGGAAGATGGGCACAGGAGTTAGCTTGGCAACAATCTTCCTCGAGCAAAAAGAGGAAGATTGGCAACCGAGGTTGTTAGCTCAGGGCCAATCTTCCTCACCAAAACAAAAAAAAAACTTAAAAACTTTTTTGTTTTAAAAGATACTATAAAGAAAGTAAAAAGGCAGCCCGCAGAATGAGAGAAAATAATTCCCAGTTGTATATCTGATGAGGGTCTAGAATGCAGAATACATAAAGAACTATTAAAACTAATCAATAAATGTCAAATAACTCAATTTTAAAATGGGCAGAGGATTGAATAGAATTTCTCCAAAGAATTTCAATAGAATTTCTCCAAAGAAAAGGACTTCTCCAAAGAAGATATACAGATATACGATGGCCAACAAGCACAGGAAAAGATGTTAACATCATTAATCATTAGGGAAATGCAAATCAAAACCACGAGATACCACTTCATACCCACAGAATGGCTATAATAAAAAAAATTAAAAATAACAAGTGTTGGCAAAGATGTGGAGAAATTGGGACCTTACACATTGCTAGTTGGAATTTAAAATAATGCAATCACTATACAAAAGTTCGGCAGTTCCTCAAACAGTTAAAAGTAGAATTACCATATGACCTAGAAATTCCACTCCTAGGTACATACCCAAGAGAACTGAAAAGATATTTTAAGACAAAAACTTGTACATGAATCTTCACAGTAGCATTACTCAGTATATCCAAAAGTGGAAACAACCCCCAAATCCATCAACAGATGGATACATAAACAAAATGTGGTATATCCATACCATGGAATATTTTTGAGCCATAAAAAGGAATGAAGTACTGATACAAATGGCAACATGGATGAATCTTGAAAACATAGGCTAAATGAAAGATACCAGCCACAAAAGGGCACATATTTTAAGATTCCACTTACACAAAATATTCAGAAAAGGCAAACACAAAGAGATAGAAGGTAGATTAGTGGTTGTCAGGGGATGAGGGTTACGGGAATTGGGACTGACTGCTAATAGGTATGGGGTTTCTTTTTGGGGTGATGAAAATGTTTTGGCACAGATAGTGCTGATGGTTGCACAATATATAAATATGCTCAAACAAACCGAATTGCACAGTTAGGAATGGTGAATTTTAAGGCATGGAAATTATATCTCAATAATTATAAAAATACATATTGAAATATTTACAGATGTAAAACCATCTGGGATTTGCTTCAAAATGATCTTGAGGTAAGGGGCAGGAATAGATGAAGAGACTGGCTGGGTGTTGACAGTCATTTAAGCTGGTGATGGGACATGGGGTCATTAGAGTCATCTCCTTCCTATATCCCCCATCCTCTGGGTGTGGGACAGCTAATGACTAAGAGCCATACTGTCTTTTCCTTTTGTTTGTTCATTCTGTTTTGTTCATGTATATTTTCTACTTTCCAAAATAATATATATTGTTTCTTTAAAAAGTGGGAAAGCATTTAGAAATAACATCATCTCTGAAGTTAAAAAAATAATTCCACTAACATATTATTTTTACGTATCTGCATCTTAAATTTCCCATAAAATGACAGCATATTCCACAGATTCTACTAATAGAGATTTCTCTTAATCATAACAAAACTATACTCACTCAATCAAAGCTATGCTCCACTTTTTAATTCAACTCTAGTTTGTTCTCCAGTGAATAAATCAAGAAGCAGCTTTGGACAAGGCTCATTGAAATGGACCACCATGCTACAAATTCTATTGGATTACCATACGTGCAAATGCAGCAAAGTCTACGGGCCTTTAAATGTGGAAAATTTCATTATTGTATCTTTTCCCTTAGAACTATATAGCTCTTGAATACTACTTATCCTTGAAGGCAAAAAATAATAATAATAATAGTTGCCATATTTTTGTAATTCACAAACTTCATTAGCACTGTGCAATAACTGGTAATAGAACTATGTGTAATAGGAATCCTATGTGTTGAGGATAACTAAAATGCTGCAATTTTTTTAAAGATAAATTTTTCAAGTTGGGCTTATAAATCATTTACAAAGAAATTGAGCAGAACTAAAATTACAGCCCAACTGTCACATTCCTCTAATGTGACCACACTGTGCTTGGGGCTGGAGGCCACAGCCCTGAGTCTTTGCAGAGCTGAAAGCTCTGCCAGACCATCAGGAACAAATCGCTTCTACTCGCCAGATAGTAAATCAACAACCATTAAATATAATATGAACCATCTTCCGTGGCCATAACTCAAAAGCTGCAAATACAAACAGTTGCAAATATGTCACTGGAAGTGCCAGCGGCCCATCACACTGACAGGCCCACGTACGGTAGGGAGCACTGCGCTGTAGCTCTCGAAAACCCGTGGCCTCTCAAACAGAAAGACGGCAACAAGCCCGGAGGGACTGCAGTCAGAGACGGCCTTTTCTCTTCTCCCTCCTTCATAAGTTTCGTGTTCTCTGCATCCAAATCTACAAACACTTCTATTCTCCATGAGTTACCCATGTCAGCCCCTGCGTCTGCTCCACAGAACGTCACCTTGCGGGTTTAAGGAGGAGAAGTAAACGGCCCCAACTGCGCACAAAAAGCACAAGTTTGGGGCTCTGACTCGGTGCTTCCATTTGCCCACTCGCATTGTGTCGTTGGCTCCGGCGTGTGCACAGCTGATCAAGTTTGCTGCCGGTACCATCCAGCACTATTCTGACAGGAGGTCAGCCTTCTAGTGGCCATGCCTCCCCACCCTCTCCCTCACAGTGCTTCAACCTCTCTATTCTGTGAACTGAATAAAAAGAAGACATCAATTACCAAAAGGTTGGATTCTAAAGTTGTCCTGAACCAGAAGTCTAAATTCTATGATTAGAGAATTACTTTTCTGAAAAGTGTTACAAACCTCCCTAAAACATAACACACACACACACACACTTGATTTCTGAAATAGCAACATCTTTCTGCATTTTAAAAGGTTTATACGTGCTTTGATTTCATAGCCTCCGACTCATGACAGTCCCCCCATCCCAAATTCTACTGTTTTTTGTCAGAGCATCAAACATTGCCTATCATCCTTTTGTTTCTTTTTTCACATTTATTGTCCAGATTAAGTTCCATGAAAACAAGGATCTCACCAGCCTTGTTCACTACTCTTTTTCATGGCACTCAGTAATTTTGGTTGAATGAATGGATGCATGGATTACATTTTACATGTAAAATTATATTCTCTTGACTTTACTATTGGAATAAAAGGGGATTGTTGCTAGTCTTCTTAGGTCAGTTTTCACACTCTTGAGTGCAGCTGCATATTTATATGAAAGAGTTAGGAAGCAGTGATGTTTCTGGGAATTAAAAATGACATTTAACCCTTATTCTGTTTTTCTACTGGAGTTCATCCTTGCTGATTCTCTCCTTGAACTGATAAAGAACATCACAATATTAACTCTTGGCATCGAAACCGGCACATAATAACACTTACCTACATTTTAAAGTCCTTGATTTTACAGTAATTATCTTCAAATATTCTCTTTTCTAACACAGATATGAACAGAATAACATCCCCATACAGCTACCAAACTGTAAGAGAAGCAGGAAGTGAACTCTACCAAGCTCTTTATCGAGCATCCCTCTAATGCAACCCTACCACTGGGGCATTACATTTATCATCCACTCACATGGCAAATATTCTTGTCTATCTTCCAGAATGGATATTTGTCATGGTTTCTCACCGTCAAGCATTCTGAAAACTTTTCACATGCTTAGGAAACCCCCTACCTTACAAGTTGTGCATCTCCAGGTGGAGGCCAGGACACGGTTGTCCCAGTGCCCCACACAAAGTGTGTAGCTCTGACCGAGGTTCACTGATTGGATGCACGCACCCAAAGGAGATTTCCACGTGGAATGAACAATGGGATGAAGCTGGTGTCGTACACTCACTATCCACTCTGTCACCAAGCCTGGCCTATTTTTCTATTTTTTATTCCTATTTTTTAGAAAATGAGGATTTAACTCTATTGCCAACCCTTCAGCACGACACCCAAACTTGCACAATGATAATTATATTATTTTTGAAATTTTGTTAACTTTTGTCATATAAAACTCATACCTTTATGTGTATTTTTCAATTTTGATGTGATAAAGCTGTATTTGTCAGGGTAGATGGGTAAAATATGTTCTTTTCAGAGTTTCTTAACTGAAATAAGAATTTTAAGCTCTGACTTCTGACGATGCCTCAACCTAGGCCCCAGGACAGGCAAACTTAAGAAAAAGCAGATGCTTGGGATGAAGTTACCACTTGAAGGGGAGTTATCACTGAACCTGTGTCACCAAGAGGCCATCTAACTATTGCTATCAATTCAACACATATTTCTGAGCACCTTTAGCGTCTTCCAAATAATGTGATAGACATAGAGATGTAGAGGTCATAGGAGATGAAAATGTAGAGCTGAAACAGGAAAATAAATATCAGGTTATAATGGAGCTCGGGGGTAAGGCAAAAAATTCAGAAGAAGACGAGGCCTCCCAGAGGAGAACATACCTGGGTAGGTAAGGTCTTGAAGGACAAATCAGAATTAGCTAAGGAGACAGGTGGAGACGATGTTTTCCAGAAAGAAGAAACAGCATGTGCAAAGGCACAGCTGTGTGAGAGAACACAGCATATGGAAATGTGGTGTGGTTGGGGCAAATGATTTTGGAGGAAAATAGGAGATGAGATTAGAGGAACAAGTAAGATACAAAATGAGGCTTATATCCCATGCTCAGGAGTGACTGGGATCTACCGAAATTTTTTTTGTATGAGAGTGAGTAATGTGACTAGAGAGATTCACGGAGAATCTTTCTATCTCCTGAGAAAGATCCCTAAGAGAGTGATGCCTAACAAATCTGAGGATTTCCTAGAGACAACAGGCATCCAGGAAGGTCTCAGGCTCCCTGTTTTAACAGGTCATACATTCCTTGTGTTCAAAAGACAGAAAAGTCAGAGACAAAGCGGTGTACACTGAGATTCCACATCTGGGCATCACAAACAGTGGAGTCACAAACACATGGAACAGTCCCCAGAGAAAAGGAGCTCTGTTTTCATAGAGCCCCATGGGTGGAAGAGACCTTAAAGCCATCTCTTCCAAGGACTGGCATTTGTTTTTACCCCAAGACTCTTGAGGGAGATGCCAATCCCATAAGCAACTGTGGATCACTCATTAGCAATGGTTGTCAAGAGTTAAGTATGTATGTGTACATGTCCGTGTTTCTTGCCTAATTGCCATGACTAGAACCTACAGCACAATCACAAAGAGAAGTGGTAAGAGTGGACATCCTTGTCTTTTTCCTCATCTTTGGGGGAAAGTATCCAGTCTTTCAACATTAAGAATGATGTTAGCTGTGGACTTTTCATTGATGGACTCTATCAGATTGAGGAAGTTCTTCTACTGTTGTTGTTGTTTGAATCATTCATAAATGGGTGTTAAAATTTGTCAAATGATTTTTTTGTGTCTATTGAGATGACCATATGTTTTCTTTCATTTTATTTATTGATGTAATGTATTACATTAATTTGTTTTGTTAAACCAACCTTGCATTTCTGGGGTAAATCTCACTTGGTATGATGTGTAATCCTTTTTATATATTGTTGGATTTTTTTTGCTAGTAATTTGTTGAGGACTTTTGCATCTATATTCATAAGAGATATTGGTCTTAGTTTTCTGTTCTTTTGATATTTTTTATCAGAGTAATACTGCCCTCATTGAACGAGTTGTGATGTGCTCCCTCTAATTTCTTGGAAGAGTTTGTGAAGAAGTGGTGTTAATTCTTCTTTACATGTTTGGTAGGAGTCAGCAGTGAAGCCATCGGGGTCTGGGATTTTCTCTGTGGGAAATTATTATTATTATTATTTTATCTCTTTACTTGTTATAAATCTATTAAAATGTTCTATTTATTCTTGAGTCAATTTCAATGATTTGTGTCTTCCTAAGAATTTTTCCATTTCATCCAAGCTACCTAATTTACTGTTATACAGTAGTAAGGTTGGTAGTGATGTCCCCACTTCCATTTCTGATTTTAGTAATTTGAGACTTCTCTCTTTTCTCTTGGTCAGCTCTAGCTCCTATTCTTGATAACTTCATATATTCTAACATCTGGATATACAGGGTATATAAATTTCTTATCCAGGTAAAATTTTAAATTATTTCTATTTTCTACCAATCTATAAGAACATTATAGTGTGAAAGATATCTATGAATGTCTTTTGAATTCTTCTGTGAACTATTTAAAGTGAAATTTTATAAGATGACTTATCTAGAAAATAAAATAGCTAATCATTCATAGGTAAAATTCTAAAGTGTGCTGAAAGGCTACCATGGTATCTTGGGAAAACAGCACCAATCTAGGATTCTGGAAACCTCTATAATACTTGCTCTGCTATGACCTAGCTCTATAATTTTCAATAAGTCACTTATTTTCTTTAAGCTACACATGGAATCAGATGATTTTAAGGTCCCCTCTAGTACTGATATTCTATCACTGTTTGGTATCATCTGGCCGTTTAGTGAGCAAATACATTCACATCAGTGTTAGAGAATATAAGGAGCAGCAAATAAAACTCTGTTCACAGCCAAAGAATGAATACAGGTCTCATGACACACCAATCAAAAGATAGTGCTGCTTGGTGCCCATATTCCCTTTTCACAATTGTCTTTAAAACTCAAAGATTTATTATTTGATTTTCTTGAGTCTGACAACTAAAAGGTTTCAGAGCCACAGAGGAGACCATAAAGTATTTCAAATTCTTAAATTTAGTAATGGGAAAAAAATAGACATCTATCAGAAATTCTCTTTTTTCCCTTTCTTTTATAATCTGACATCAATCATGGAAAGCCAAGGGCAAAATTAGAAGGCAATAGAATATTTTCCAGTAGTTCACCTTATCCTTGGAAATGAGGCTTATTAACCATTGCCCAGATGTACTTAATATAGCTTAAAACCACTGTGCTCTGGTTTAACACATGGTGCAGTAACTTAACTGCCTGAACCGAGACCACCCATCCCTGAGAACTTTCCATTTTTCTTGAAGTCGGTGCAGTGCAAACCTTGGTAAGCAAGGCAAAGACAACAAGGGAAGTGAAAGGTGAAGTTGAGAGAAGGAAGTTTTCCATATACATTTGTACACGTTGTTAATGATAAATAAAGGCACTCGTTGTTGGGGTAGTGCTTCAAGTGGAAAATAGCAACACTAATCCAGAGTTCCAGATTTCATCTCCATTAAACCCAATACCTTTCCCACCTACTTTCATTTAAAGGAATTAAGGCCAATAACGACACACAAGACTGAGGGATCACTTTACAGAAGTAAATCCAGAAGTTGCCAGCATGCCTGTAAGACTTCATCTCTGGAAAATATTAAATTATCCCTCTGTGCCAATAACAAAAACAGGCTCAAAAGGAGTAAAAATGAAGAGCTGTGCTAATAATTCAAATGGGAGTGAAACCTTCTGTGGTTTCTAACTTGAGGACTTTTTCCTTTTAAGATTCCCTTAAGGAGAAGCTTTTAGAAATGATCACAAGCCTTATATGAAGACCACATCTCCTGTGTGCTTTGCATAATGCCAGCACACTTGGACACCTCTGTCTTCCTCATCAGTTCCACATAGGTCACCAGATCTGCATGTTCACTCTAGCAGCTACCACACAAGGTTGTTAAATATTTGCGAGGAAGCATTTCCCAAATTATGTCAATTATTTTTAAGAACCTTGATTCTAGCTACTGTCACTATAAATCTGGATATATTTATAGACACCAAAGTATCCCATTTAAAGTATGGAACTAATGAGACTGGCTTATTCTGACATGGATTGCTTAAAAATGAAGAAAAATGCTACAAAAAAGATGGCTTCTTTAATTCCAGTTAGCCCTCCTCAAAATGTACGATCATTATTCATGCAACAAATATTTATTAAATGCTCTTTGAGTCAAGTAATGCCATAGGCTCTGGGGATTTGTTGAGCTAACAAATTGATCAGATAGTCAAACAGGACTCATATGACTCAGAGATCTTACCCAGGATCCAATTCTACTAACAATTTCAAGGATGCAGCCATCAAGAGACACAAGAAAAGCAAGGAGAGGTTTGGGACACCCTGTGTAGTTCTCCAGGTCATTCCTTCCCTCTTCAGCCTCTGGGTAAGGTATGGGTTCAGTTCACATGGTGGGGAGGCTTCAAGTTATGAAACATCTCCATTTCATACCTCAGATAGTTGTATAGCTCACATGGCATTCCCTAGGAAGCCATAACTCATGGACGCATAGACCAGATTTATTTACCGTATGCAGTCTTAATCCAGAGACATCCTGCTAAAACTATCTCACAGATAAGGACTCTCTTCCCAGCAAATACCATGAGTCTGTTTACCAGGAGGTTGGTTATCACCATATTAACAGAGTAGTCCAGGTACCTGCTTCTTTCTTCCTGGAGTGCCCCCAGGTATTCCTAGTGATTGAGAGAAGGACAGATCACAGGCCAGCTGCCATAACACTTTCCTCCCTGGCATTAAACAAGACAGGTGCGATCCCTCTTCTCACATAGCTTATATTCTGCTGGAAGAAGCAGCCAATAAGCAAGAGAACATGTAAACACAACAAGATGCTTTTAGAGAAGCTAAGTGTGCTATGAAGAACATAAAATAGGGAGATATGATAGAGAATGAGTGAGAGGTTTGCTTTGAATTGGGTGGTCGGAGGAGGTCTCTCTGAAAATATGATTTGTGACCTGGGATCTGAAATACAAGAAGCCATTCATGAGCAAATTTCTGGAAAATCATTCTAGTGGGAAGAATGGCAAGTGCAAAAGTCCTAACGTGGAAAAGCTTGGAATGAAATAGAAATAATTAAGAGACTTAAAAACATGCCTAAATGGATGTAGCTCATTGGAAGATGGAGGCGGGGGAAGTAGGCAGGATCGGATGATGCCAGATCTCAGAGGCCACGGGAAGGAGCTTTGGTCTTACTCCACGTAGAGTGAGGCGCTGTCAGCGGGAAGCAAAAGAAGGACCTGATCTGATCTGTGTTTTAGGAAGATCATCAGGCCGCTGCGTGGACAAGAGGCAGGAGCGAGACAGTAGTCCAGGTGAGACTTAATGGTGGTGTGGACTAAGGTGGTAGAAGAAAAACACGGCAAGAAACAGAGGGATTTGAGTTGTGTATAAAACTACTGCCAGGAACATGTAAAGTATATCTCAATAAAGTTGTTTCAAAATATATGGCCAAGAGTCCTTATCTCTTGAGGATATTACTATACACTGAAACTTTTACATCCAGAAGTATACCATGCCAGGGATTTTCTTCCAAATAAATAGAGTGTGTATTGGGGGGTAGGGGAGATGAGATAGACAAGACATGAGTTGATAACTGTTGAAGCCAGGTGATGGGTACATGGAGATCCATATGTATTTAATATATGCCTAAATCTTTCCATAATAAGATTTTTGAAATTGAAAAGTGGTAGCAGGACTCTGATGGTCATGGGGTTGTAAAACACTCTGTAAGTGGAACCGCTAACTCCAGGCTTAGCCTCCATAACATCTCCAAGTGATGTTTCCGTCTTTGCCTAGAATAGGACAAAACGTCTTTTGAACAGAATGTGCTCTTTTTAAGCCACTTTAATTGGTAGAAAGCTCTTTATTACATTGAGCTAAAATCAATCTTCTGAAACTTCCAACTATGGGACTTAGTTCAGTAACACGGAAGCCAAGAAAATGGGTGGACACGTCCTACATGATAATTCTTTAAAGATTTAAGGACAGCTACTCTGTCATCTACAAGCTAAAATTCTAATCCTTTAAATCATTCTTAAAACTGAAAAGAGATATTTCTTTAGAAATAGTTCTTGTCCTGTTGCTCCTCTTCTTTTCTCAAGTCCATGTGCTCTGAGCTTCCTCCTAGGACCTCACAATTTCAGTCAAGGTTTCCCTTTTCACTGTTTTTTTTCACATATGCATGTAAACATAGTCATGCTTCCACATATTGAAAAATATATATCTATCCTAACCATATTCAGCAGTAGTTCTCAATCTGTTTTCTTCTTCAACACACACAGTGAATGACTTTACATCTGTGATACAATCCCATGCATAAATGATAGGTACAAAACTAATGTTTAGAATATACAATTTGCAGCATTCTAGTTGTAATTTCACCCTATTCTCTCTTAATGAAGAAAACATATCTCAGTATAAGTAAGATGTTATTTGAGGGGCAAATTGGAATCCTTCCCAATTTATTAAAATAATTTGGCATTTTGAATACCTTATCATTAATGAGAAATACCTTAGCACATAATTCACAACTGACTGGGATACACACTGTCATTCCATGGCTCAGAAAACTTACTTTTTATACTACCAGTATACAAAAACTTGAAATGTTCTGCATTTGTGAACACCCTCATTCATGGCCACTTCCTATTCTCTCTGTCCATGTGGTCCCAGCACCTGTTTCTGGTGTCGAGTTGAGAAAAGAAAATTAGGACACTGAGCCAATTATAAAATCAGCAGGCAAACTTAAACCCACTACACATAAAAGAAAACGCTAGGGCCACAGTGTGAGCGGAGACGCAGCTTCCCTGCTGCAGGGCTGGTCAGATGTGTGGGGTTGTGCCGGACTGGGGTGCAGATAAGCTGGCTTCTTTCTAGGTCCTGATTTACCCTTAATTTCATGACCATGGGCAATCACTGAGTACCATCTACTCAAGAGAGTGCTGGAGCAACAGAAAGTCCCAGTATTATAAGTTTGTCTTAAAACCGTGTGGTCTGTGACAAAGCCACCGACAGAGAGCGCCGTCATTCCCAGCGAGCAGCAGGCAGGCGAATTATCAGCATGAGCCGGACACACTGGACGTGGGCTGTTGTCTGTTCACCAAATGGCTCTGCCCTTCTCACCCTGGGCCGGCTTTCTTGTTATTTGTTTGCCCTGTCCTGTTTTTCTGCTTCGTTCCATATCAGGTACGTCCTCCTACTCCTGGCGGTAGCTATCGGTGGTACCAAACCTGCTAACCCAAGAGTTACCACAGAGTCACTGGTGTTAAGATAGTTGATTTGACCTCACTGTCACCTCAAACATGCAGAAACACGACATTGTTTTTCTAACTGAATTCAGTTGGGCTCTCCATGGACACCAGCTCTGCAGAAAAAGCGCTGATCTTGCCACTTCACATCCCTTAGTCACCTCCACTTTAAAATTTTCTCTTCCGAACAAATATTCAGCCAACTTGTAGATGTACTCAGCTGGATCTTCCTCCTCTGGACGTTCGCCCCACTTTTGCCCTCCCATATGCCACATGGCACCTGGGAGCCCAGAAGAGGTCACAGGGGGACCACAGTGGCATGAGGGTTGTGGTGGGGACAGGGCTTCAGCCAGCTGCCCTCCATCCACCGGGTCCTGGGGGTCAATCCTGGCCCCGCCGTGACTGACCGTGGTATAATGTGTCACCTGATCTCTTGGCAGGAGCCACCCCAGGATAGCTCTTCCAAGCCATCTCCTCTCCACTCCCACTCATGTGTGTATGAGAGAGCTGAGTTCTGGCTGCCACACCCATCTGTCCCCTCAGAGTGGGCGGTCTACCCTGTAGCCCCTCCACAGAAAGCTCACACACCTCGCCAGCTACCACATCAGCCACCTTCCACTTCCCTGTGCCCCTCAGAAGCTGAGGGAGATTTTCAGGGTCCCAGGATGGGACAGAAGAGTACCCCACAGTCCTAATATTTAGATTTGCCTACCTATGAATTCTACACCACTGCAGCCACCCTATTTTTGCCACTGAGCAGGCCTGAGGCCATCTCTTCCCTGGTGTCCAGGGAGGAATTAGAGTACAAATCCTTCTGCCCTCAGATCCTCAACCATATCATGGAAGGTTCCATACCTTAAGCAAAGCTGCCACGGATCCAACGGGGTGGGGAGCCACCACATCATGAGAATAATTTTAGGAAAGAAAACTTTCCTTGTAAAATCTCCAACTCTCTTGCCACATGTCTAATCAAGAATACACAAACTCCGAGTGCTGTGTAAGTAAAACACACGAACTTTGTGACATGGACTTCATGGTATCCACTTGGACTATTTTTATTTACCACTAAGTTCTTAGCTATGTTCTTACCAGTCAAAGTGAGTAGATAAATAAGCCTCGAATAAGTGAAAATTATTCTGTATCATTGTTTATATTCAGCTTCAAAATGGTTAGCATTGGCACTGAGTCATTCACATAAAATTACTGAAACCCATTCTTTACCCTAAGTTAACATATGTACATTGTTTTTCCACTCAAATAGTATGGAGGTAAAATAGACTGACGGATGGAAACTAGACTTTTGGTGGTGAACATGATGTAGTCAACACAGAAGTTGAAATATAATGATGTATGCCTGAAATTTATATAATGTTCTAAACCAAAGTGACTTCAATAAAAAAAAATAAAATGAAGAAAAAGTGTGAAGTACATGTTTTTTTTCTACAACTAGGCAGTTTTCAACTTTAGGAACTGTGGTGGAAGCAGCAGAAATTCGTTCATCAGTATTAATACTCTATTTTTTTCATCCAAAGGGGAAGTACAGGTGGATATGTAGCACATGCAACAAATAAATCAATGCAACTAGCCTCAAAGCAGTCAACCAAGAAAAATCATGAGATTTTGTATAGATGATAAAGAAAATGCTTAACATTTTATTTGTATTAGTTACTAATGTCAGTGCAACTACCTATCAACTAGTTACCGGACCTGAAAAAAAAAAAAAAGAATTGTAAATCTAAAGTAGAAATAGCTGTTTATAACAGGCAACCATCAGGCAAAAATCAACAGTTAACATGTTGTTCAGAATGTTCAGCCTTCAGGCTCACCTCTGCCTCAGCTCTGAGCTCTGGCCCCAAGGAAAAGCTCTGGCCCACACAGCACAGTGGGGCCACACGGCACATGCCTGCCTCACAAGGACAATCTCATGAAGGCTGTTGACACAAATAATCAATAACCAATCTATAGATAAGAAAGATAGAGTGATATTTATTGAACATAATGTGAGGACTAGCCTAGAAGTGCTCTCTTCCCCAGGGAAGAAAGCACTCTGGAGAAGCGTGGTTTACAGCATGGTTATATACCATTTCAAAACAAAGAATGTACATCAAGCATAGCAGGAATACAATTTTTTCCCCCAAAGTCACAAGGAGATGTTTTGCTGTAGTTTAGCACATACACAGCAGGTCAACTCGACCTTGGTTCTCTGGGAAGAAAGGCTTATCTTCAAAGAAATACTGGTATCAGCGTCAGAGGAAGGGAGACATTACATCCTTATCTTTAAAGAGTGCAATCTTTGCTTTGGGAAAATGTTTGAGGCAGATGTACAATGCATGTTCAGTAGGCCGTATGTCAGGTTGCTCTGAGAAAAACAAGTTTTAGGCCAAATCAGATTTAAACCAGAATGGCTTCCCCATATACGTCAATATGTGAAAACTTATTATTCTTATTATTTTCATCAGGACATAACGAGACCACTACTTCCAACCTACAAAGCACTTTTGCAAACTCACCATCTCACCTCAGTGGAGACCAAAGTTCTAGTTAGTCAACTCCAGAAGCAATTGGAAGCCTATATTTTTGTTAGAAATGAACACTGTTGTCATGAGGATTGTTTAAAAATTTCAAGAAAGCATTTCCGAAACACAATGGTCCAAAATGGCATTCAATACTTAAGTAGTGGCCTAATGACATCAGTGTCCAACTTGAGGAAACGTTCAGCTGGACTCTACAGAGGCAGGTCCCAAGGGGACATAATACCATGGCAACAGTACACACGACTGTCAGCTGAGAGTGTGTTTCAACTTATAAGCACCTTCTTCCAAAAGTTCAGTGTATTGGGAGTTAATTTCAGACCAATTATCAAAAATAAATTAAAAGGGATTTTTAAACATAAACGAATACTTTTAGGAGAATATCTGATGGCAATTATGAATTACACTCATGACAAATTTTTTTGCCTTCATGTAGACCCATTGGGAAGACGCTTTTACATTTTTTGAAAGATAATTGGTCCCTGGTATTGCAGATCTGCACAGCTCTGGTGTTCACACAAGCTTTTGTAAAAGGTCCCAGTCCAAATGGTCCATCAGCAAAGGATGTGGGGAGGGCAGTGGAAGACCCACAGGACATGCCACAGAAAAAACCTGAGCATGGACTGGGGTGCAAGACATAGTTAAGATTTCACTCTGACCACCCTGCCCCCCACCAGGGCTGCATCACTCCTCCTGTTCTGCCAGAACGCCGCTGCCCTTATTTAATGGACACAGGCTCAAATACACGTCCAAGCATCTTCAGTCCTTGGGTGATGAAGGCACACTGGCAAATCTTTATTTTGTGTGTGAGCATAGGCCAGAAGCGTCAACTGGGTTGATATGACATTGAAAAGCAGTGTGTTTACTCATTTCTCCCATCATGGTTTTAGAATGAGCTCTTTGAATGAAGTTGGTATCTGGGCTCACTGCAAAGGTTGCATTTTTCTTTCTTCTTTCTCTCTTTCTCTCTCTCTCTTTCTCTCTTTCTTTCCTTCTTTTGGAGAAGGGACTTTATTTTTCATTTCTTGGCTCCTTTCTTCTTTAATAGTGATGCTTAGGCCTTGTTGAAAGTAGCTAACTATTCCTTAGAATATTATCTCACCAAATCTCACTTTCTTTCAATCCTGCAGATGGACAAGCCTGCTTGTTTGGACAATCATCATAGCTGTCACCCATAATATTGTGACTCTGCTGTCAGGTGCAGAGAGAAGAGAAAGCTGGGATCATTTTGCCTGGCTTGTTCAGACGTCTCTAATTCTTATATTTTAACAAGATTATTTTGTAATTCTACTTTAGTTTTCTACAACTTCTACCGTGTTTATTTCATTTTCTGAATGTGAAAAGTGATTTAGAAATTAAAACCCAGTGGACTCTTGTTTTGGCCTTCACCATGTGACAGATTGAATGGCAACAGCTGGATTTTGCCAGTTCCTTCACACAGTTGTACACTTGAGCGAAGATGCTGCTGAATGAAGAGTGTGAATAACTAGTTCTGAGTGTGCGTACAGCTTCGGTGTCTGACACGTGTGTCCTCCCAGAAATTTCAAGGCAATGAGCCTGTGTTGTCTTAGCACTAACAGGCCACTAGTGTCACGACCCGACCGTGCGGGGTCACTGACAGCGGCAGCAGGTGTGACCCACATCCAGGACTCACATGGCCAGGCCACATGTGCCCAGCATTTAGGTTACATCCATCATCTCGGTTCACATTTGAACACCTCAGTGTGACCGTCGGTGACGGGAACAGGGAAGTCTGAGCAGAAGACCCTCCGGGTGTGCCGAGGCATCATTACCTTCCAGCAGGCCTGATGAGCACCTCAGCCAACCAGCTTACAAATGTCAACAGCAAAGCTTCATCTGGAAGCACTAAATTCTCATGTAAGGATTCTTGCTTCATCCCTCTAGTACTTCTTATGAGAGCCCTTTCTGCTTGAGTCTGATGTTCTGTAATTTTTCTTCACTGTTGGCTCTTCTTCCCTCCAAACTGCCATTCTTTCCTTCTCTCTCACATCTGGCTCCAGTTATTCCAAGTCGTCTGCACTGCTAGGATTCACCATGTTAAAAGTGACTGGTGGGCTGGAAGCTCAGGGAGATGGGCATTGTGAAGTACCTGAATTTTCCCCACTCCTTGTTATACTTCTAGAGTCTCATTAGAATGAAAACGTAGAATTTTAAATTCTTTAGAATTTATTGTGCTCCCACTGAAGATGAAGAATTGTCAGTATTCCATATACAAATGTCTTTGATGACAGGTAATCAGTACACTTCGAGCTAAATATTTTGCACGATTAATCCAAAAGTAATCAGGCTCCTGGGACACCGACCCAATGGATCACGAGCCTTTGTCCGTGCTGTGCCCTCCCCGGCATGGCCAATGATTTGAGCCTCAGCATCTGCACTAACAACAAGCTCCACTGACACAAGGATGTGACTGTGCTCCTGGCCTTTGAGAGAGGGTTTGGATTATAAGGATTGCATCCACAGAACTGTTTCTGAACATATGTACCAGAGTGGGACTTCACGTGCCACAGCGGCACTGCCACCTGTGGGAGACGTGCTGACGAGGGGCACGTGGCACCCGGCTTCTCGTCCTGGCAGACGTGGAACCACATGAAAGGCTTCCAGTGGTTCATGGGCAGCATGGCGATGGGCTGGGTGGTCAGCAAGCACGGGGTCTTGGCGAGGGGAAGGACAACAGGAACGTCACACAAGCCATGACACACTAGGGGTGCAGGAACAGGAAACTAGCTCCATTAGAACATCCATGGAAAACATCCCTATTGCTGAGCGTGGGTAAATCACATCAATCCGATTCTATATGTTGTCTTAACACCAAACTGTTCCTCTGTGGGAGAGCAAGCCTCTTCCCACCTGCTCCTGCACCCCTCACCTTTTTTCCCATCAATTTTCTTGATCCCACTCAAGTCATCAAAGTTTCTGTTTAGAAAATAAAAGTTAAACGACCATAAAATTGAACAGACAACTCTTTAAAGTTTTAAAATGCTTCTGTTCACTTCCTGTGCCGATACACTGTCTACACTCCAGTCTCTGAATGTAATTTCACATGAAGAAGTCAGGTTCACACAGAACGTCCTGCATGTGCTATAAATCCTGGCAGTGGAGCTGCCGCATCAACCATGTTATGATTTCCAGCTTGTTGCCTTATTAATATTATCTTTACAGGGTTGTTTCTTGGCAGGAGTCCTTTTAAACCATGCATCCATTTTGTAAGTATGAATTTAGTTAAAACTTGGAGCACCTAAATATATAAAGCAATTATTAACAGACATAGAACAGAGAAATAGACAGTAACACAATAATAGTAGGGGACTTTAACACTCCACTTACAACAATGGATAGATCATCCAAACAGAAGACCAACAAGGAAACATTGGCCTTAAATGACACACTAGAACAGATAGACCTAGTAGATATATACAGAGCATTCCATACAAAAACCGAAGAATACATGTTCTTTTCAAATGCACATGGAACATTCTCCAGGATTGATCACATATTAGGCCACAAAACAAGTCTCCATAAATTTAAGAAGATTGAAATAATACCAAGCATCTTTTCTGACCACAACGGTATGAAACTAGAAATCAACCTTAGGAAGAAAATCAGAAAAGCCACAAATACGTGGAGATTAAACAAAATGCTACTGAACAACGACTGGGTCAATGAAGAAATCAAAGGAGAAACCTAATAATACCTGGAGACAAATGAAAATGAAAACACGACATGCCAGAATTTATGGGATACAGTGAAAGCGGTTTTAAGAGGGAAGTTTATAGCAATGCAGGCCTACCTCAACAAGAAAAATCTCAAAAAACAATCTAACAATGCACCTAAAGGAACTGGAAAAAGAAGAACAAACAAAGCCCAAAATCAGTAGAAGGAGGGAAATAATAAAAATCCCAGCAGCAATAAATGAAATAGAGACTAAAAAAACAATAGAAAAAATTAATAAAATCAAGAGCAGGTTCTTTAAAAGATCAACAAAATTGACCAACCTTTAGCTAGACTCACCAAGAAAAAAAGAGAGAAGGCTCAAATAAGTAAAATCAGAAATGAAAGAGGAGAAATTACAACAGACATCTCTGTAATACAAAAGATTATAAGAGAATACTATGAAAAGCTATATGCCAACCAATTCGACAATCTGGAAGAAATGGATAAATTCTTGGAATCATACAACCTTCCAAAACTGGGTCAAGAGGAAATAGAGAATTTGAATAGACCAATCACCAGTAAGAAGATCAAAACAGTAATCAAAAGCCTCCCCAAAAATAAAAGTCCAGGACCAGACGGCTTCCCTGGTGAATTCTACCAAACATTTAAAGAAGACTTAATACCTATCCTTCTCAAACTCTTCCAAAAAATTGAGGAGGGAGGGAAGCTCTCTAACTCATTCTATGAAGCCCACATTATCCTGATACCAAAACAAGATAAAGACAACACAAAAGAAGAAAATAGTAGGCCAATATCACCAATGAACATCAGTGCAAAAATCCTCAACAAAATACTAGCAAATCACATGCAACAATACATTAAAAAGATTATAAAAAGTTTATACACCATGATGAAGTGGGATTTATTCCAGGGATGCAGGGATGGTTCAACATTCGCAAATCAATCAACCTAATACACCACATTAATAAAATGAAGAATAAAAATCACACGATCATCTCAATAGAAGCAGAGAAAGCATTTGACAAGATACAGCATCCATTTATGATAAAAACTCTGAATAAAATGGGTATAGAAGGAAAGTACCTCAACATAATAAAGGCCATATATGACAAACCCACAGCTAATTTCATCTTCAATGGTGAAAAACTGAAAGCTATCCCTCTAAGAACAGGAACCAGACAAGGATGCCCACTGTCACCACTTATATTTAACATAGTACTGGAAGTCCTAGCCAGAGCAATCAGGCAAGAAAAAGAAATAAAAGTGATCCAAATTGGAAAGGAAGAAGTGAAACTCTCACTATTTGCAGATGACATGATTTTATATATAGAAAACCTTAAAGAATCCACCAAAAAACTTTTAGAAGTAAGAAACAAATATGGTAAAGTTGCAGGATACAAAATCAACATACAAAAACCAGTTGCATGTCTATACACTAACAACGAAGTAGAAGAAAGAGAAATTAAGAATACAATCCCATTTACAACTGCAACAAAAAGAACAAAATACCTAGGAATAAACTTAATCAAAGAGGTGAAAGACCTGCACACTGAAAACTATAAAACATTTCTGAGAGAAATTGAAGAAGACACAAAGAAATGGAAGGAAATTCCATGCTCTTGGATTGGAAGAATTAACATAGTTAAGATGTCCATACTTCCTAAAGCAATCTATAGATTCAATGCAATCCCTATCAAAGTTCCAATAACATTTTTCACAGAAATAGAACAAAGAATCCTAAAATTTATAGGGAACAATAAAAGACCCCGAATAGCTAAAGGAATCCTGAGAAAAAAGAACAAAGCTGGAGGTATCACATTCCCTGATTTCAAAATATGCTACAAAGCTATAGTAACCAAAACAGCATGGTACTGGCACAAAAACAGACAGATCAATGGAATAGAATCGAAAGCCTAGAAATAAACCCACACATCTATGGACAGCTAATATTCGACAAAGGAGCCAAGAACATACAATGGAGAAAAGAAAGTCTCTTCAACAAATGGTGTTGGGAAAACTGGATAGCCACATGCAAAAAAATGAAAGTAGACCCTTACCTTACACCATACACAAAAATTAACTCCAAATGGATTAAAGACTTGAATGTAAGACCTGAAACTGAAACTTCTAGAAGAAAACATAGGCAGTACACTCTTCGACATCGGTCTTAGCAACATATTTTCAAGCACCATGTCTGACTGGGCAAGAGAGACAATAGAAAAAATAAACAAATGGGACTACATCAAACTAAAAAGCTTCTGCACAGCAAAGGAAACCATCAACAAAACGAAAAGACAACCTAACAGTTGGGAGAAGATATTTGCAAACCATACATCTGATAAGGGGTTAATCTCCAAAATATATAAAGAACTCATGCATCTCAACAACAAAAAAACTGACAACCCAATTAAAAAATGGGCAAAAGATCTGAACAGACATTTCTCCAAAGAAGATATACAGATGGCCAACAGGCAGATGAAAAGATGTTCAACATCATTAACTATCAGGGAAATGCAAATCAAAACTACAATGAGATATCACCTCACACCTGTCAGAATGGCTATATTAACAAGACAGGAAACAACATGTGTTGGAGAGGATGTGAAGAGAAGGGAACTCTCATACACTGCTGGTGGGAGTGCAAACTGGTGCAGCCACTATGGAAAACAGTATGGAGATTCCTCTAAAAATTAAGGATAGAACTACCATACGATCCAGCTAGTCCACTGCTGGGTATTTATCCAAAGAACTTGAAAACACCAATGCGTAAAGATATATGCACCCCTGTGTTCATTGCAGCGTTATTCACAATAGCTAAGACTTGGAAGCAACCTAAGTGCCCATCAAGGGATGAATGGATAAAGAAGATGTGGTATATATACACAATGGAATACTACTCAGCCATAAGAAACGATGAAATCCAGACATTTGTGACAACATGGATGGACATTGAGGGTATTATGCAAAGTGAAATAAGTCAGAGGGAGAATGTCAAATACCGTATGATCGCCCTCATTAAGTAGTAGATAATAACAACAACAAACAAATACATAGAGACAGAGATTGGATTGGTGGTTACCAGAGGGGAAGGTGGAAGGGCGGAGGGCAAAAGGGATAATTCGGCACACGTGTGTGGTGATGGGTTGTAATTAGTATTTGGGTGGTATTTCTGGGTGGTATTAGTATTTCTGCGTGATGTAATCTATGCAGAAATAGAAGTGTAATGATGTACACCTGAAATTTATACAATGTTATACACCAATGTTACTGCAATAAACAAAAAATTAAAAAGAATAATAATAAAAGTATAAATAAATTAATTAAAGAATTTAGTTAAAACTAGATAATATAATCCATAAAGCCCCTTAGCAGAGACTACACGTGAATTATATCACGTGGCAATATGCCAAAATCTATAAGGAGTGAGACTGTGTTGCCAAGCTTCCGCTGTAGGACTCCTCACGTGTCCTCGCGTCCTCGTGGCCAGGTGTCCCTCCCACTCAGGGAGGGCACTGGTGTCAATCTGTATATTAAATACTAAGAAGCATTTCTTTGTCATTGAATAAATAGAAACATAAACCAAAGTTCCAATATTTGCTTCCTGAAATAATGATTGTCTTGCACACGCTGCTTTGGGGCCCACGGCATTCATTGCTTCAGAAAGTATAGATGGGGAGGAAGGTATAGATGATGGGGAGGAAGGTATAGATTTGAAAAAGCAAACAATCAGTTAAAAGATGGAATAGTGGGGATGTGGGGACTCACTGGGATGGTGCATGGGGGGAAGGAAGTGCTTTGGGTAACTGTCAGAGTTACATCCGTGTTCTGGGTAAACCAGCTGAGCTCGGAGCATCAAGGACGAGTGGATTTGGGGGCAGAAGGATGCTGAGCTGAATTTGAGGGGTCAATGGACTGCCCGGTTATAAACACGCCCAGGAAGCTGGGTGTATGAGTCAGGTCCACAGAGGAGCGAGAAGCATGAATGAAGATGCAGGAGGAGAACCAACAAAACCTGCCCTTGTGGGACTCAAGAAACGGGAGTCTTTTAAGGAGGAAGAAGAGGGAGACAGTGTTCAACACTGAGCCAAGCTCAAGTCTGACAGAGAATGAACACACCTCAAGGAATCAACAACTCAGAGAACACAGCTGATTTCAGCAAAATCTCTAAGCTTGTTTTCAATCATACAATTTCTTACCCAATGCTGTCTTTCTAGAACATCCGTAATTAGCCTCATAGCCTGTATTTTACAATTTCATTTTTCTCCTCAGCCTCCAGAGAACAAAGACCTTGTTTAGTTTACTAATAAAGAAAATGAGAACTCACTAAGCACATTTCATAATGTGCTTCTTCCCTTCTAGTTCAAAACACATCTTAGGAGAACACTAATCCCACTCTGGATCTGAGGGCTCCACGCTCCTCCCTGCTCGGAGCTTCATGGCTGTGCTCCTCACAGAGAAGTGTCTGGATCTCCAGACGTGACTCTAAATGGAGCCACATGCCCTCAGCTGTCCTCAAAGCTGCAAACACATCCAAACTCACATTCTAACGCTGAGGGCTCCAACGCCCTTCTCTTTGGGTACTTCCCTGAGTTCCACTAAATCTTGAAAACAGGACAATAGACATGTTTTCTCAAGTCAGAGAATAAAAGATTCTCCTACCCTTTTAGTAACTTTCTGAACTGACTGGAAGACACATTTGTGTCATGTAAATGACTTGCTCAGGTGTTAACTGAAATGTTTATAAAAGTGAACTTTCAGGAGAGTAGCAGGTCCCATGAGGAGAATTTTCAGGGACTCTCTGTTTCTAAAGAACAATCTGGCCTCAGTGAGAAGCTTGAGGAGCCCAGGCTCTGCTGTCCACAAGTATCGCTGGCGTGGCCACATCACTCTGGCCTCCGCCCCACTGTCCAGTGGAGGAAATGGTGGTTTAAAGCATGTTGCCCACGGGATCCCTCAATGTTTGCAGATCGCTTTGAGTTATTTTTATGTGGGCATAAGTTAAAATAAATAACGCACATAATTTAAGAATCTTCTCAGGAAAATAAATATGTGGGGAAAAAATATCATGAAATTCCAGAGGTGACTGGGCCAGCATGTCCCTTCATGCTGTTTTGGAAGATGAATGAGGACCCACATTATAAATATGAATCATATTTCAGCTGGAATAAACGACTACAGCAAACAAACTGGTTTCCAACAACAACAACTGAATTACTGGGGTTTACAATGTTCTAATCGTCTCTCTTGTCAGTGTTTTAGATACAGAGCACATCCCTACCTGCACCCCCTTCACGTCACCCCCTTGACAGTTCTGTAGTTCCCTCATTTTCTCTCTCTCCCCTGATTTTCCACAGTCCCCTCTTACCTGGTCTCCTGTGACCACGGCCTCCCCACAGTCTTTCCTCAGCACAGCAGAGTGATTCTCCTGACACAGGAGGGGGCCAGGTTTCTGTGACGACCCAGAAAGTAGAGACTTTGGGCTTCAAAGCCCATGGGGCCTGTGTCAGGACAACCCAACTCTACTGCTGTTACTTGGAAGCCCCCGAAGACAACAGTGAAACAGTGGCTGGCTGTGAGCTAACAAAACATATTCACAAACAGGAGCCTTGTTGGCCAGCCCCTCCCCCTTAAAACCTAAGTCTGACTCCTTTCAGAGATCCTCCCAGAACCCCAGGGGCTCCACCTCAGTGGAGGAGAAGGCCGCAGGCCCGCAGGATCTGCCTGCTGCTTCTCACCTCATCACAACTGCCCTGCCCTCACTGCCCCACCCCTGGCCATCCACTGGGCCTTCTGAGCCCCCAGGCTCTCCCACCTGGGGGTCCTTGTGTCTGTCCCTGGCGTCTGGGCTGCTCTCCCGTCACAGGCGTGCTCATGGTCTCCCTCTCAGTGTCTGCCTCCTCCTTCCTTTCTCTCCATGATCTCATCACCTTTGTGACTGTGTCACTGGCTTACCCACTTAGTTATCACGAGTCTCCACCCCAGGCACACCCTCAACATCTGCTCCAGGAGTGCCTCAGTGTCAGCCCCCTGCTCCCACCACCACCAACATGCACTTCATAAACTATGTCAGGCGGATCATACCTATTTTTAACAGTCCTCCCCCTCACGATAGGTGCTTAGTAAATATTTGTTGAATAAATTCACTTTACTGTATTTCATTGATGAGGAAACTAGCAATAAAAGAAGTTAAATATCTCACTCAAGGTCATACAGCCCGTGGATGCTGAAGGCCGGGTTCATGCCATCCAGCTGGATAAGGGCCTCCCTTGAACCACACTTACTGTTATATAATTATCCATCACTTTCCTACTACCTAACATTGACACATCGTGAGGCAGATTTTTTTTTTTTTTTTTTTTTTGTGAGGAGATCAGCCCTGAGCTAACATCCGCCAATCCTCCTCTTTTTTTGCTGAGGAAGACGGCCCTGGGCTAACATCTGTGCCTATCTTCCTCCACTTTATATGGGACGCCGCCACAGCATGGCTTACCAAGCAGTGCGTCGGTGCGCGCCCGGGATCCGAACCAGCGAACCCCGGGCCGCTGCAGCGGAGCGCGCGCACTTAACCGCTTGCGCCACCAGGCCGGCCCCTCGTGAGGTAGATTTTTATCACCATATATGTTAAAATAATTAAACTGCACTTCTCTGCATACAGTCTGTAATATATATTAGCTATCTATTGCTCCATACCAGTATTAGCAAAAACTTAGTGGTTTAAAACAGCACACATTTATTATTTCACAATTTCTGTGGGTCAAGAGGCCGGGCACAGCTCAGCTGGGTTCTCAGCGTTGGGTCTCGCAAGGCTGTGACCGAGATGTCAGCCAAGGCTGCGTTCTCATCTGAGGCTCTACTGCGGATGGATCTGCTTCCAGGCTCCCTGAGGTTGTTGGAAGGCTTTGGATCTTTGTGGTCATAGGACTGAAGGCCTCAGCTTCTTGCAGGCTATACGCTAGAAGCTGCCCTCAGCTCTTAGAGGTCACTGCAGCTCCTTGTCACATCCGGTCCCCAACAAAGCCACTTGCTTCCTCAAAGTCAGCAAGGGAGAGAGCCTCCAGCAAGACAGCACTATGGTCTCATGTGTGAAGCGTGTACACGTAATCTGCTGTATTCTGAGTTCAGGAGCAAGTCACAGCCCCACTCACATGCATGGAGAGGGCTGCGTCTTGCCTTCGCATCCATCTTGGATTAATTTTGCAGTATGGGGAAAGATCAAGATTCATTTTTTTCCATGTGAATATTTGCTCTAGGAACACTCGTTAAAAATACCTTTCTTTTCCCGTTGAATTTCGTTGGTGTCTGTTGAAAATCAACTCAGTGGGTGAAATCTCTTGTTTAATACTTAATCTTTTTATAATTTTAAAAGATATTTTAAGTTCATTAATTTGGTTTATTCTCCCAATGGTATGGTTGTCACTGTAATTGTCTACTAAGGAAAATTATTCTCTCTCCTAATAATATCTCTGAAGTGTTTGTCGGGAGAGAGGGAGAATCTCCCTCTGCCCTTTTCCTTAAGGTTCTTATGGCTGGCCAAATAATTAACAAGACAGGTTAGCAGGAGAAAATAATACCAAGTTTAATAACATGTATACATAGGAGAAACCAGGGACACTGCGTTTCTCAACACAATAGCAGAAATTCTCGTCTTAAATACCATGTTCAGCCAATGACAAAGGAGGATGTTGGTGGGGTGAGTCAGTTACAGGAGATTACCACTAAAGCACAGTAAACAAGAGCAAGGTTATTATGCAGATTTAAGGCCTCACCTTCTACATTGATAAGTCTCTAGAAATGAGGTCATCCCCCCTCTTCCCAATACAGAGAGGGCGATACCTTTACAAATGGAGATTTCCCTTATAAATGTAAATGTCTGTCTGGCAACTCCTTGCAGGGCCATCCAGAGAATGTGGCCAGAGAGACAGAACTTCTGATAAGATGGGCTTGTTGGTGCCTTTCCTATTGTAACATCTATTTTACATTATATTACAGCCATCAGATAGAAGATCTGTTCCAGGAAGGAGTTACTATGTCAAATTCTTTAGGCAGGTAGTGGGGAAGGTCAAATGTCCCTCAGAGAAAACAATCAAGGTAAAGAGATAGATTTCAGGGTGGCCAAATCTTGATCTCCCACATGTTCTAGGATCTTATGATTCCATTATAAAATTGAAGGCTCATTAATATTATGCTGGAAAATTACTTAATATAATCAGTGTAATTATATTACTCAATATATGTTGTAATTGACCTCATATATAGTGTGGTCACTGTTTTCCTCTATTACTTTACAATTTTTATTTTTCCCCTCTAGGTTTTTAGTGAAAAATATAAATGATAATTGTTTTCATCCTCCGTACTGCCCCTAGGATTTGTCCAAACTCCTTAGCTTGGCTGACGAGGTTCATCTTGCTTAGCTAGTCTACTTTCCAGCCTCATCCCTCTCTGAGCTTCTCCTGCACAGAGGGTTCCATGCCCAGCCCAGGGAAGGATTCACTCCTCTGGGGTTGTGCTCTGCCCCTAACCGTTCCGTGTTCTTCGCTGCTGGGATATGTTTTTCCTGCTCCTCTCTATATAGCCACCTACTCACCCTTTAGGCTTCCTTCCAATGCTGTCTTCTGTGAAATTTCCCCTGAATTAAAGTCAGCTTCAGATCTCAGCATTTCAATAATAGGTGTTAGATACTAATGTAAAGAGCATGTGCATGTTACGTGCTTAAATTATCAATGTACACGTCAGCTTCTCCACTAGAATTTGAGTTCCTCAAGGGGAGGATAGTTTTTCATCTTCATTTTTATTTTTATTCCTGGTAGTCAAAGTAATCACCAATATAGGGCAGATGCTCAATGAATGCTGGTGAAATAAATCAATCTATATGTTTTTGTGTTATGACAGCATAATTATTTCTAACAACTTTACTCATTTCCATATTGACTAGAAATTACAATATTTTTCATCTGAGTGTATTTATCTCATCATGGAGGAAAAAGTGGTGGACATCTACCACCCAGAATTCTAGAAAACTAACCTATGGAGTCAGTCTGCTTTGGAAGCATTTAAAATGGTGAATCATTAGAAACAGAGTTGAGTTTTATGTTTAAAATGTAGGCTGTAATATAACCTAGGAGGGTTTCTTAATGTCTCAACTTAGAAAGTACAGCTAATCCTATTTTGTGATTCCACATCACATTTGTTGACCACAACGGGCTATTGGTGCAGTCACCACGTGAACTGACACGGGAGGATCTGGATGACAGAGGAGCTGCGCATAAACAACATTTATCTTGTGGCTCCAAAAGTTTGAGATCTGGATCCTAAGATGTTATATTTTCTAAGGATATACACTACTTCAAGATTTTTATTTGGTTATACCCCACGCTATTTTAGTATTTAAAACTGCATTTTTCCAGCAATGAAAATCCAAGAGTCAACAAGTAGGGCCCTTCTTCACAGCACATCACTGATTTGCCAGCAAACCGCTGGGAAGCTGCAGCTCTATTTTGTATTTTCTTGATGAGAGGAATCGCCGGTGTTAATTGCACACCCCTTTTTCTTGCACAAACCCATCAAGTTTTCCTTTAAAGGCTGTATGCATTTGTGCCCATCTGCCATGCCACTCCATCCTGCCAAGCCACTAAGTCCTTCCAGATCTTGAGGCTGGAGGAACATGTGTGTCAGGCCATCGTGAACTAACCGCATAGTTCTAGCCTTAGGTACGTGGTTCACTATTGAATTTCATTGACTGCCTTAACTGGGAAAGAGCTTTCCGCTCTGTTATTACTTTGTTGGTTCAGAAAACTATGACTTGTTTGTTAATCTGTTTCTTCATGTTAAAATTTAGCAGAACTAGAACACCAGCACTTTAGAGCTAAAAGTGACTTAAGAGATTATAACGAATGATCTCTTCATTTTACACATCAAAACCCCTGCTGTTTAAAGGCGTTAAGGATGGGTAAAGGGCCATAGGTCTAGTGTGTGGCCTGCGGGTCTGGTCTGTATTCTTTCCGTTCCTCCATTTTGCCTCTTCAAGACCTCGGAGGGTTCCAGGGCCAGGGGGCGTGGTGCCGTCCTGACATGTGAGCAGCCACTGCGCCATGGTCTGTCTTCATGACGTTCATGGAAATACCTTTCAGTTTGTTCTAGGAGAATAGACCTTGAAAACCATCCTTCTACTTCTGTAGCGAGTTATGTTCACATAAAATAAATATTTATTTAGCCTTCAGAGTAGTCCTAGAAAGGTGTTGTCTTTCCTCTCTATAGAAAGTAACAGACAATAGAGAGGCTGCGATTGACCAGGGTCACACGCCTAAATGGGAGGTTTTGAGCAGAAATCCTGCATCCAAGACCAGAATCTTCCCATGATGGCACCTTCCTGCCTTGCCACCTTTCATCTTATTATATTTATTTATCCTTTTGTGACAACTCATCTCTAATTTTTTTGTATAATGGCATTTTATTAAAAAAATGAGAGTTTCCTGTTGTCTACAAGCTTCATATGTATCAATGATGGGGTAGGGCTGCTTATATGATTTTTTTCCAGCTTTACAGAGATATAATTGACATGTAACATTGTGTAAGTTTAGGATGTACAAGATGTTGATTTGAATCACTTATATATGGTGAAATGATTGCCACCGTAGCCTTAACTAACACCTCCATCACATCACATATTTACCATTTCTTTTTTGTGGTGAGAAAATTTAAGATCTACAGTTCCTTCCTAATTTCTATTCTAAATTGTATTATAAAGATCCAATGAAAATTTGGAAGAGAAAATTTTAAGATTGTTCTTACTTTCTAAAGAGGAAAATGGTGCCAGGACTTCCTTCTGACTTTTGTAGGAGAGAGAGAAGGAAGGCTTACTTAATCTGCAGGGAGGCAGAGCATCATGGAAGGAACTGGAAAGGCTGGGAGGACCCAGAACAGGTGTCAAGTGTGATGCCTGACAAAGAGCCAGGAGCAGTCACACGGGAAAGGGAAGGACCTGGCCCCTAGAGGAGGCTCCTCAAGCACACTCAGAGCAGGTGCGTGCTGATTGCAGCTGTGGGACAGTTTTCACATGGACCCCACACCTCCCCCGTCCTGCAGCCACCAACACACCCAGACTCCACCTACAGGACACACAAGGCACCGGCCAGCACTTGAATAGGTTTCTGTGAGTGATGACCTCAATGAAGGGTGACTATTTAGCCTCAATGGAGAGACAGAGGTCTTTCAAAACAGTTAAAAACCCCAAATGACAGACTGTATGCAGAGAAATGCAGTTTAATTATTTTAACATATATGGTGATAAAAATCTGACTCATGATGTGTCAATGTTAGGTAGTAGGAAAGTGATGGATAATTATATAACAGTAAGTGTGGTTCAAGGGAGGCCCTTATCCAGCTGGACGGCATGAACCCGGCCTTCATCATCCACGAGCTGTGTGACCTTGAGTGAGATATTTAACCTCTTTTATTGCTAACCACAATAAAAATATCACAATAGCTAAAATTAAAAAGACTAACAAAACCAAATGCAGCTAAGAATTGGAACCACTGGGCTCTCACACAGTGCTGGTGGGGGTGTCAATGGTATTTCCACCTTGGAAAGCCAACAGGCAGTGACTTTCCAGTGCAGCATGCACCCGCCCATCACCAGGCACGGCCGCTCACGTGGGAGAAGTGGGATCCGTAAGCCCACAGAAACACTCGTGCCAGAATTTTCATAGTGGCTTTATTCGCAATCACCAAAAGCTGGAAACATCGACAGTTTCTCAACTGAGGAATGGTCAAACTGTGCTACACCCACACAGTGGAGGACCTCTCCACCACAGAGAGGGAGGAACCACCAGTACACCCAACAACGTGGACACATTTCACAACCAGTAGGCTGAGCCAGAGATCCCAGTAACGTGAAGACCTAGAAAAGACAAAACCACTCTCTGCGACAGGTATTAGAACTCTCTTCTCTGGGGTGTGGACTTGAGGACTGCCTGGGAAGGGGCACGTGGAAGATCTTGGGGTGAAGGGAAAGTTGTGCATCGTACAGGCACGTGCATCTGAACCTGAAGCTCTGGGCCTTTTACTGTGTGATCGTTACACCTCGACACAGAGAAGAGTCAGTCACCCTCACCCTCAGTGACCTAGAACACCTGCTATTTTAATACCACTGCAGATGTACTGCCAACACTTTGTCTTCTTTATCTTCAGTCTTCCCTTTTTAATTCTTATTCAAAAAATATTTCCTTTATTTTGATTAAAAATATCAAAGTATAGAGAAACATCTTGCTTTCCCCTCCACATACTTAAAAAAATGGTCAGGAAGGAGGGTTAGAAATGAAAAAGGAGAGTTCACATTGCCATTTCCCATATTGTACCATATTTTAGACAAAAAATACCTTAACTATGGTGTAAAAATGCACAGAGGTCTTTTGCAGTGTTCATAGGAACCTAATATCTATAAAACCCTTTTAAAGTTAATGTATGTTTATGATTCCTAAAAACTCTGAAAGTATTGGATAAATCATGTCACCATATTTCCCCACATGATTTAAAATGTTCTGGGTTCAAACAAGCAAGTGTGACCTGCATTTCATCAGAAATTGGTCTAAATCCAATATTCTTCTTGACTTTTCCATTTCCTACAAACTAGTGATGGCTTCTGGACATAAAAGTCTTCCTCCCTGAAGTATGCTTGTGTTTAAAGTGTGTTAATTGGTGATTTTAGCACATGTCTGAGGTTAGAATTTTCTCATTGCTGTTTTAACAGGTCAGTGAAGCCTGAGACACACCGGCCTCAGGCAGCAGGATTTCACACAGGTCAATGGCGCTTGTGCTGGGCCTGGCCGGGCTGCAGGCAGTCAGCGTGCACTGCTGGACCACTGACTTCAGGAATACGCATCGGGCTCAGATCCCAGTGGAGTCCTTGCTATCAAATGACAGAGGTGGGTCTTCCTGGGAAAATGGGTAGAAGTGGGTGGGTGAAACGCAGAGTATGGACAGCTGAGTGCTGGGCAGTCAATCGGGAAGACGGCTCACCTGGCTGACAGCCAGCACTCCACCTTCCAGATAACTTCACGTAGACGCTCTCATAGTGTGATCTAAGACCCAACGGCAACAAAATCCTGACGTTCCTGTGAAAACTCGAATTTCCAGCCTCCTCCGTGGATCTATGGAAATTAAACGTCTGGGGAAGGGGCCCAAATATCTTCATTTTCTTCAGAAACACTCCAGTAGGTTTTTATGCAAGTATATTTTTTATACCATAATTTTCCAATCCAAGTATTTGTTGTCCAGCCAAAATAAATCCAGCACCAGTCCAGAGTACATGAGCCATAAATCGACAGCAGAACAGACTTCTCATTTTGACTACTGTTGGCAAGAGGTAAGTCATTCACATTTGAATCCTGGAATAAATTCTGCTCCTAATGGTTCAAGTTCAAAGTCTTCCGTCTTGCACTGTAGAACATAATGCACTCTCCATGTGGCAATCACAGGCCTGCCTGACTTGGATGGTCTGCAGCACAAACAATAATACCCCACTAGTTTTATAGTTTAGCTTCCTACACTTTCTGTTGAAGAAATTCTGTCAGCAACCAGAAATCTTGAAGTCAATGCCTCATTTATGTTCCATCTTCTTAATTTACTATTTGGACAGGATATGCCTACAGTATAATGAAAGATCAATTTGTGACACAATTTTTTGGCTATTACAGAAAATTACTTGAATATTAAAATAAGTAATGTGACAATAGCAGGCTTCCTATTCCTCTAGTCTGCATTACATTTAAATTTATGGTTTGGTTGCTGACTTTGCTAGAATCTGCAGAATTTTCCAAAGGGAAGGTACTGTAGATTTCTTAGGAGTGAAATTAACTTTTATGATGTGGGCATGATGAGAGAGGCAGGAAATATCTGGGAATGACATACTCTTCAGAACTAGAGCATTGTATATGAAAACATATTTAAAAGCACTCAACAGCTACAAAAAGGAGTATTAATGCCACATTAATAAAAATGGAATATACACTGCCTCTCATAGAATAAAAACAAGCAACTTTTTTGAAATCTTGATTTAGAATTTTGCTCTAGTCAATAAATCTAAGGTGTAAAACATTTTCTTAGTCCCCATGTCTCTGTAATGAGTAAGATGTGGTCTCCACTTTCATATCTGCCTCTTAAGTCCTATGCATTTCAATCCTTCTTTTCTTCCAGGAGCCTTCAGGGTCCTCACCGGTGGTACTTAAAGACTTCTCTCTTTTCTTACACAGCTCCTCGGGTGTGTAATAGCGCTGGGCTCCGTGCTTCAGAATATGGGATCTGAGATCAGTTCAATGGAATGCAAATCTTAGCTTATTCACTTAGCAACTGTATGGATTTATTCAAGTATTTTAATTTCTTCATGCTTCAATTTCTCTATCTGTAATATGAAGATAATTAAGTACCCACTTCTTAAGGATGCGATGATTAAATAAATAAAGCACTTAGAATAGTGACTGTTATACAATAAATACCTAATAAGTACAAGTAAATGTTTAAATTGAACTCAAACCATTTTGTCTTTGGCTAAAAACAAGAAATTAGGCTTGGGCATGAAGCCAAGAAAAGAAACTGTCAATGAGATCCAATTTAGCCCAGTGTGCATGAAGGTTGACATGCAACTTGACAGGAAAACACACATGGCATCAGAGGCAAATCAAAACTGAGAGTTGATGCCTTGTGGGTTTGAATCCAGACAAAGATGGGCTTGATACTGGCTCTGCCACATATCAGATATCAGACCTTGGTCAATTTGCCCCTATAATCCTCAGTTACCTGTCTAGCACATGCAGTAATCACTAAGGTTGCTTTATTATGTATTGTATAATATATATTTAATATATATATTTTGTATAATATGAAATAAAGAATACATATATACTTAGATACAAACACACATACACACACACATACACACAGAGTTCCACACTATAACAATCCTCTTAGTGGAGAAGAAAGCTAGTCAAGAATCACAGAGATCATATAATTCAACAACCTAATTTTAGAGATAAGGAAACCAAGGCTCAAAAGGTTTGGAGAGGAATTACATGGCAAATATATAGGACTTTATCCTTATTATTTAAATCTCTTTAAGAAAGAACTAACTGTTTAAACAAAATTAACAATAACGTAATGTGGAATTTATAACATATGAAAAAATAAAATGCATGACAATAATAGCATAAAGGCCAAGAGAGGAGAAATGAAAGCTTACTATTGTAAAGTACTTATAGTATAGATAAAGTAGTGTAGTATCACTTGAAAGTGGACTGTCATAAGTTAAAGATATATACCATAAACCTTAAAGCAACCTCAAATGAACCAAGCAAGCAGTTACACCTAAAAGTGACAAAACAGAAGTACAAAAAATATCCAATCGAGCCAAAAGAAGGCAGAAAAAAGGAAACACATATCAGATTGGCAAATAGAAAACAAGTAAGATGAGAGTCTTAAATGTAACCATATCAATAATCACATTAAATGTAAATGTCCTAAACACACCAATTAAAAGGCAGAGAGAGTCAAACTGAATAAAATAGCAAGACAAAACAAAATACCACCTACAAGAAATACACTTCAAACATAAAGACCCAAACAAGTTAAAAGGAAAAGAATTTAAGAAAATACTATCCTAACACTAATCCAAAGAAAGCTAGAGTAGCTATATTAATATCAAAGTATATTTCACAGCAAATAAATAAATAAAGAACACCATTTCATAATAGTAAAGGCGTCTATTCATCAAGAGGTTATAACAATCCTAAACCTAATAAAGGAGCTTCAAAACACAGAAGCAAAAATATAGAATTATAAGGAAAAAGAGGAAATCTTTGACCATAATTGCCAAAGATTTCAATACCACTCTCAATAGTTGATAGAACAAATAGACAGACAATTAATAAGGATATAGGGGATTTGAAGAACACTGTTAGCCTACTTGACTTAATTGATATTTATAGAACATTCCATCACTAACAGCAGAATACATATTCTTTTCAAGTGAACACAGAACATGAAACAAACTTCAATAAATTCAAATCATGCAAAGTATGTTCTCTGACCATATGGAGTTAAATTAGAAATCAATAAAAGAAAGCTCTCTGGAAAGTCCCCAAATATTTGGAAGCAAAATAGCACACTTTTAGATAACCCATGAACCAGTGAAGAAATTGAAAGGGAAATTAGAAAGTATTCTGAACTAAAGGAACATGAAACAATAACATAGAATTGAGAGGATGCTGTCAAAGCAGTACATTGAGGGGAATTCATAGCACTGAACATCTATATTAGGATACTTCAGAAAATAAAGAACACTATTTCCAGGACAGTAGGCATACACCACAACCAACCAGGGAAATCAGCAGGTCTGGTCACTGCACTTACAATTCACACTGTGCAGTCTCCAGTCTATGAGGCGAATAGCACGGATAAAGGGAAGTGGTAAGGCACCAGTGGACATTGGGAACAGATCTGCGGCAGAATGGAAGACTGGACATGGGGAAATCTGGAGACAGAAACTAGTAAGGAAATGTCTGTACAATCTGATAGAAGTGAAATGAGGAGCAGAGAGAAAGGTAGAGAAGAAATGAGAAGCGATTTGGTAATCAATTGAATTACATCTGTTGGCAAGTGAACACAGTGCTGACGGAGAGCAAGAACACAGGCTAACTGCAAGGTCCCAGCTTCAGCTACTGGGTGGACGGCGGTCAAACGACCAGATGAGGAAGGAGCCCTCCCCAACAGGCCCTGGGAATGAAATACTTTGTCTGGACTGGGAATATGGAGTCGGAAGTGCTGCAGGACTTTCCGACGGAAATGCCCAGCAACAGATGGAATTTGGGTCTGGAGGAGATAAGTTGAGGCATCTGGCAAAGGCCCAGAGACAGCAGTTCAAGATGAGGGAAAGATGACAAATTCAGAGGCAGCACACAGAGTGAGAAAAGAATAAAGCTTACAGTAGAAACCCTGTACTTAGAGTGGAAGTGTTCACTCAGCACCCTGGAAGCCTCACACCCACAGCACCCCCAGGCCCACGCCCAAGCCTTTGATTTAATCCGTCTCGGGAGAGTCGGGGGCACTGGCATTTTATAAAGAGTTCCCTTGCGATTCCCAAGTGCAGCCAGGATGGAGAATCATTGATTCAAAGATTGAGGAAACCGGGTCAATTTTAAAAAAACAGAAACAAAGCCAAAAAAGTGATCGCTAACCCTCGTGTGAGCAGTAGTGGGTGGTCACAGGTCTGACAGGAGCACATATTTTTGATGAACAGTGATCCCGAACATTTCCAATGTTCAACTGTACAAATCGGACCGAACTGGCTTCTATTTCAAGAATGTGCCTCTGCTAACATCGACACATCTTCAGCTAACCAAAGGTTACTTTCCACTGAAAATGTCAAGCATAATTTTTAAAAATGTTGTAACTGAGCAAAAGGAGTAAGTACAGACCTATCTTTTCACAAGAGATAAAAAGATAGAAGCTGTTCGAAGAGTTAGGCATGGTAGCAAAAACCTTTTTCTCTTCAAAATAATTTTGAGGGACTGAGTTTAACCAAAATAGATTATTTTCTTATATTAAAATTTAAAACCCACACCATGAGGATAAGAAATCTATTTTCCAAGTTCACAGTTTGGCTTATTGTTATGCTCTCTGGATCTACATTGGAAGAAATTTAAATTGGGAGGAGGAAGGAATGGATTGGAGGAAAGTTTAGACGGAAGAATCAGCATTTCTTGAACACTTCAGAAGAGTCAGGCCCAGCACCCAAAATTGCACATCCATGACATGGTTTAACCTCCGCATCAAGCAGGCAAGGTCCTGCTGGGAATCGCTGTTGCTCTTCGCCTCCCAGGGTCCACTTCTCTCCATCACTGCACCCTGACACTTTGTGAGTGATTAGCTCTTCCCCGTTCTGGGATGTCTTGGTAGGCTCCATAAGCAGGTGCCGAGACACCTAGACAAGAAGCCAAACAGCAGATAGAGGCCTCTCCACCAGGCTCTGGCCGCATCGCCCCAGTGCAGAGAGGGGGGACAGGCATCAGACGCAACCCAGATGTTTACACACCTGCTCTCCTGCCTGAACTTCAACACAGAGGACTCGGCTGGAATCCACTTGTCCTGGGTGTGGCCCTAACCAGACTCTTCCAGCTTCTGGAAACTTCCTGTGGCTCCTGCCTCCCAGCCTGTGGAATACCCTGGACTCTGCCTGTTTCCTATGCTGTTTCTCTGACCCCGACACCAATCCTGTGAGCTTTTGCTACACTTCTGGTAAATGAATAAATCAATCTCCTCTCACTTAAGTTAGCCAGAATCAACGCTATTGTGCACAGCAGAAGATGCAGAAGCCGAGGCTGGAGAGGTGAAAGGACAGCTCCAAGGTCATACACACATAGAAGTGTTCCCCATGGGATTCAAGTCCAGCCGTGTCATACCCAGAGTCCATGCTTTCTCCTCCTATCTACCTAAACAGTGTACGTTTTATGAACTGTTCGAGTACCTCCAGCAAAAAATCACAGATGTATGAATGAATGGTAGTCTGTTTGAAATCCATGTTTAAAAGAAAAATAGAAGGAAAAGCCCTTCTCTCAGATGCTGCATTCACTAAAGAAACGATCCAGCAAAGTTGCTATATTTAGAGAAAATAAACCCAATTTTATTCAGCCTCACTGAGCTTAATATATCATATGATGTTTTAGAAGACTGTAGGTCTGGGAGACAGATTGTCATGTTGCTTAAACAGCACTGCTTTTGTCCTGACATATTTTGCCAGTCAGCGACTAAGAATTGGCAGAGAAACGCAAGTGTTCCCTCCCAATGAACGAAACGCTAACACTGTTTTATGTGTTCTTGCCTAGATTTAAGGCTACCTCCTAATGAAAAGTCTAATTTGTTTTTTTGGTAAAATTTTATACCAAAATGAAACTTTACCCTCAATCAGTCATCAGAAGACTGAATTTTAATATTAAGCTATACATAATATTCAAAATTAGAAACACCCAAGTAAATCTATTCCAAATAAGAACACTGCCCACCTTGATCTATTACTTATTGAATATTTCAAGGGGATCGTTAAGTCTCATACTAAAAACACCTCTACTAGATATTGAAAATCTACAGTATATATCTACTCCCTTCCTGACTATAAATGGTGGAGACACTATTTCCCTTCCCAGTTGTGGGTTCGTTAACTGCACAAATGCTAGAAAGTTCTGAGTATGCACACAGAGAAGCCACTTTACTTCTCTAACTGATCTGTTCCTAAAGAGTTGAGTGTTAAGAAACGAATTTGTAAACCAAGTACCATTTTCTCATTAACTGATATTATGAGTTCAATTTTTACTTTTATTATCAATTTTTCTTCAATTACCCAGTATAACAAAGAAAGAAGCAATTTGTCATGTAAATATTAGGACTTAATAAAGCCCTGGTTTTGATTTCTAAACATCTCGAGGTCAATTCTGAGAGACAGCAGGGAAGTCTTTGTGGGTGGAAAACAGTCCTGCTCCATCTGGGCAGAGGACACAACAGTGGGGTCTAAAGCCCTTTCCTCTGGCTTGGGGGCTGCTGAGGGGGGCAGGGGTCAGTCACCTGTGAGCTGGCACTCGGGATGATCTCCCACCTTCCCCGAGAAGGCACCTGGGGACCCCAGCACCTGCCGAATTTACCAAAAGCAGATGTCTGTCCTCACAGACCCTGAGCAGATTATCATTGCATTTCTGGCCTCAAAACATGCTACAACGGAAGAAAAATACAGAAATATTTCGACGATGACCATTTTCTAATTTTCACTGCTCTGTCATTCGTTAAGAGGTGGGCGCAATGGCAGTGTGATTCACTGAAGCATCTTTGTTTTTTAAGTCAAACAGCAAAGGAATCTGGATGTGGGATTTAGGATTCCACTTTGAGGCAGAGCAGTTAGACCAAGTGCTCACTGTGGTGCTGGGCCTGTGTTCTCACCACACACATGTCACGGCCTGAGGACAAACAGCTCTGCGATGGGTGTCCGTCCCCCACCGCACAGACAATGAGACTGGTGCCCACAGCTGAGATAGCGATAGAGGCACACCTGGCATGAGGTCACGATGTCAAGCCCGAATCCTAACCACTCTGCTGTGCAGAGCTGAGTAATTTTATTCATAAAAAGTGAGTCATTTCTCCCAGAAAGATGTCTATAATTATATAAAATATGTATATATGTGTGTATGTGTATGTCTATAATTTTATAAACTATGTTTAAAGGCCTCAAACATTATATTACATTAAATGGTATCTTCAGTGCAATTTTAGTAGCATTCAAATATTGGACTGAATTGAGATAATATATTCTTCTCAGAAAATAACTTGCATGCCTATTTCTGAAAAATTGAGCTACTGTAAATGCCTGGTAGAATTTTTTTTCCTATTCTTTTATATTAGCTATGGTGGGAGAATAGTTCCAAAATATATTGTTTTTTAAGTTCTTCTTCCCTCCACATCCCAGCTGGCAGAACCAGCATAAAATGACTAGCCTTCACAGAGCTTGTGAATAAGGAATTCACTTTAAAAAGTCCTGTTAAAAAGATTAACTTAAACTTTTCATTTCCATTAGTCACATTAAACTTACTATAGCCTCAGATTTTCTTTAAAGACCATGGGAAGGAATAGCAATCTAGAAATAACCCAAAATCATGGGTTTTCACTTTTCATCTCTACAACTAAATTGATGAAAAAAAATGAATATTTCAAAACTGTTTTAAAAACACATGGCTTCTTCTGATTATTGAACTCAACTAAAATTCAAAAATTCTCTCAAGTTAAATAAAAAATAGACCTATTTGCAGTCAATCCACAAATGCAAATGTATCTTGAAAGCAAAATAGAAGAGATGATCCTTCGCATAATTCAATAATATAAAGGGATCAGGGACACAAAAGTGAGGTTTGTTGGACATCTGTGGTGTGAGTCAGCCTCCCACTGTGGTGCCACTGACAATGTGGACGTGAACGTGCTCTTTTATCAGCTTTAACTCAAACAGTACGTCTGAAAGGAAGTTGCATCTCAACTTTTGAGCCGTCCTCACAGATAAAGACAGAAGAGTGTGGTTAAGAATAAGGCATAGTCTCTCAAGTCCAAACTCTGGGCTGGACTTTATTACACACATCATGGAATGTCTCTGAGCGCCTAACTTCCCACACAGAAAACAGAAACAAATAAGAGCATGGCCGTTCACTTTTGAAGTGACTATTAAACCAACGAGCACCAAGCACATAAAAAGCAGTTGATAAATATCTAGTCCTTATCCCAATACCTTACTCATTTCTCTTTCCTTTTTATAAAATGATATCTAAAAGGCAAAATGAAACTGGAGAAATGCTTAAAACAGGATAATCAGGTTTTGATTTGGAGAGTTCAGAACGTATCGGAACTGAACTTGGTAACAACACCAGCCGTTATCTGCGCTTGACCAGGAACAACTGCACAAACATGCATTTAATACAAAGTGTGGACATTCAAAACTGGGAACTCGATTCCAAAGACAAAATAATTGATATTTAATATGCTTGCTTTTATTGGAAATCTAGAAAAAAAAAAAAAAAGCACATAATAGCCGAGGCGGAGGGGAAGCAGTCAGCATGGAAACCATGCAAATGCCGGGCCATATTCTAGCCCTCTCAGACAGAGTGAGAACCAGGGGAGACATTGCAGTGGTTGGGGATCGGCCTCAACGCCAGCCTCCTCCATCCAGCAGCTAGCTCAAATGAGGGAGAGCATTTGGAAATGAATCAGGGCACTTTGGGCTGTGACAGTACTGCTGGGGGATGTATCTGACATTTGTTGGAAGGACCAGGATGCTACAAGTCTTGCAGTGTAGAGATGGTCATGCACATTTTGAGTTTGTCCCATGAGAAACAACATTTGAATGCACTTTCACATAAAAATAAGAAATCCAGGTGCGAGTGGCCAGAGTAGGGCATCCTGACAAGATGGTTGTAGGGGAGGGCAGAGGGTAGCGCATGTTTCTATTTTGGCACCATAAAGTATATAAACTAGTTTAGAAGTAACACTTCTTGGCCAGTATAAAATTCCCAATAAGGTGATGTGTTAATCAGGTTCTCCCAAGAAACAGAACCAATAAGATAGACATAGATATCTATAAGAGGAGATGTATTACAGGAATTGGCTCACACAGTTACAGAAGCCAAGAAGTCCCATAATCTGCTGTCTGCAAAGCCCGTGGTGTGATTCAGTCCAAGTCCAGAGGCCTGAGAATGGGCATGACGGGGGGAGGTGGCGGGCCATGGTGTAAGTCCTGGTCTGAGTCTGAAAGCCTGAGAATCAGGAGCTCCCGATGTCCAAGGGCAGGAGAGGATGGACGTCCCAGCTCAATAAGAGAGGGAATTCGCCCTTCCTTCCTCTTTTTGTTCTTTTCAGGCCCTGGAGGGATTGGATGATGCCCACCCACACTGGTGAGGGCCATTTACTCAGTCCACCAATTCAAATGCCAATCTCTTCTGGAAACACCCTCACAGACACACCCAGAAGTATTGTTTTGCCAGCCTTCTGGGCGTCCGTTAGCCCAGTCACCTCGACACAGAATTAACCATCACAGGAGATACCTTTAAGAGCTCTCTAAGTAGTTTTATCTCTTATGGAGACTTCCAGGTTAAAATGGAAGCATGCTAGGAATCCCAAATAGGGCCTCCATAGCACTCCCCAACAACAACAACAACAAAAAATGAAAATTATAACATGACGAACAAGCACCAGCCACAGACACTTGATTGCAAAAATCTGGAAGATATTTTCCAATAACACCACAAGACTAAGGGTGATAGATTGAGAAACAAATTTTGGCATATACGTGTGCCACCCTCTGAAACAATACAATTGTCCTGGGCAGGAAGGAATGTTAGGGAGCTCCTCCACCCAAAAAGCCACATGGCTGACCCAGCTTAGAAACATCAGAACACTGGGCAGCAGGGTCTGGCTTTTGTAGGGTGCTCCAAGGATCTCCTCCCCTGTCAGCATGTCTTTTTCTATATCAATTTCAAGGCCACAATTACAAGAATAAGCTGGGTAACTTGAAAAAGAGAAGTCAAAATGGTGGACGACTCTATTCCAGGAGATGTCACCACACAAATTATGGGGGGGGGGGGGTGCGCGTCAAATAAGAGCTCAGGGCACAGAGTAAAGATGGAAGCACACACCTAAAATCTGCTAAAATCATTAGAGATGTGAGGCTGTGGGGGATCAAATGTGTGTCATAGGAGCCAGACTGGAAAACATTCTCATAATGCTGAGGGAGGAAACAGAGACCTTAAAATGATCTTTTCCCGTCTCCAAGAAATAAGATCAAGATGGTTAACAACAAAGATCCAACTTTTCAATAATGCATATTCCTGAAGGGGAAATAAAAATGGAATAATGACTTTATGATTCCTTTTGAATTAAATTCACAGATCCTCACAATAATTGACAGTAGCTGAACTGTTTTTTTCAATATTTATGCTTAGCTGTTTTATTTAGAGATTTCAAATCTTGTTAAAAAAGCCAAATTGAGAGAAAACATCTCTTCTTTCATTTCATGTCCCACATCCATGTAAAGCTTTTCTGTGTGGAACGTGGCACCATAATTAGTGTAAGTCACAGGACTGAGGTGTGAGGAGAGTTTAAAACACAGCAGTGTGCACAGGACACCGTTGGTGGAGGAGTGGTGCCTGTTTCTTGTGGCGGGGGTGGGGGAGGTGGATTTCTTCATCGTGCTCATTCCCAGGAGGAAAAGACTCTTTTTACTCAAAGATTTTGTGGCCCCCTCTCTCGTCAACATAGCACACAGCGAGTAACAAGCTCACAGAGAAACTGTCGAAGCCAGAAAGACCAGCGACACAAAGCCCGACTAAGAACCCGCCATCAGGGGTGCTGCAATGCTATAGCAACGTGGGTTTTTGTTGCAAAAAAAGATGGTTTCATGCACAGGAAAATGACTTGTGGTTTATTTTGATTTTTTTAAATTATCATTCAGTTTATTAAAGGTTCAAATTTCAAAACCTAGTTTCCTTAAGCTTTTAATTCAACTTAATATCTTGCTTATACTTAGACATCTAGTAAGGGGCTCAGCCCCCTGATGTAGCAGTTAAGTGCACGCACTCTGCTGTTGGCGGGGTGGGATGCACCGCTTGTCAGGCCATGCTGTGGCGGCGTCCCATATAAAATGGAGGAAGATGGGCACAGATGTTAGCCCAGGGCCAGTCTTCCTCAGCAAAAAGAGGAGGATTGGCATGGATGTTAGCTCAGGGCTGATTTTCCTCACCAAAAAAAAAGAAATCTAGTAAATTTTAACAATCACCTGCCAAGTGGCCTTTGATTCACATGAAATCCACTCATGATGAATGGATTAAAATCTTTTAGGCAATGAGTTAAATTTACAACTTAGTTAATTATGTTAATACTGTCAAGATTCTTTTCAAATTTAATATATTACATTTTCTTTAATACCTTAATGACAAAAATAAAAAAAGCAAAATGTTCCCAAGTTCTTAATTTTCAAAAATCTAATACATTTACAAATATGACGAATCTCAAGTCCTCTTAAAAATTCAAATGGTGATCACAAACTTAGTAAAATTTTCTTATTTTTCTCAACTAAAAAGTCACAAGTCTAAAGTTAATTCAATTTCAAATTAGAATCAGATACTTTAATATACCAAAATCCTTAAAATATTACAAATATATTCAATATAATTATTCTCAGATTATTCCTAAATTCATGAAAGTCTCTTAATACTGTTGCTTTGATGTACCTAATAGTCTCAACCTAAGGTGAGGTTACATTCTAGGGGAGCTAGAACATACCCGGCTGAGGGCCGGGTGCATCCTTTCTATAACACGGAGGCGGGTGTGTAACTCTGAGGTCCAGAGAAACTTTTCCCTAATTCTTCTGCCTTGTTTGCACACAACTAATTTTGTCCTTCTCTTGGTGGGACTTTGCTTGTACTCAGCCCTCTGAAGGCATGTTACTGTCATCCCATGTTGCCAGGATTTGAGGTCTTTCCATCAGATATTTTATGCTCACATGTAATTTTTGGTGACCCCTTTCAACTTTACCACCTGACTGGATGTGGTGTCCTTCTCATCCACTCTTCTGGTCTACTGGGGTCACAGTGTGCCCACATGGATTCAGCAACAATGATGGTCAGAATAGGCCCAGCCAGCAAAGCCAGCATCTCACCCGTTACCTTTCCCAGCAAAGTTCACTTCATGCCGGTTCTTTGTTGTACAAGACTATCACAAGAGCAGCTTATTTGAATTGTGGGTATTCAGAAGAAAATAGTATAATCTTACTCCTGAATTTACAAATCTAACCTGATAGAATGATCACAAATATCACAAACTTTTATTTAATTTAAAAACTAAGAAAAACAAATAACACTTTTTCCAGATATAGACTTAGGTTATTTTTTCTTGGCAAAGCTACACCATAACTCTCAAAGTGAGATGGCCTTTAAATTAAAACAGATGGATTTAAATTTCATCCTCATATGCTTTAGTAAATAAAATTTTCTAAAAAGTTTGACAAAAGATGATTTGGGGAAGATTACTGGATATTTCAAAGTCCCTAGAAGGTAACAATACTGTCTTTGTATTTCTATTTGTATAATGACCCCTACAGATTAATTCTAATGACCCTACTATAATCAAAGTTTTAATAATTAAAATATTAAAATTTAATTTTAAAATAATTAAAATTAAAATAATTAATAATTAAAATTTAAAAAATGAATGGCACTGGGCTCTATTCCTAACTCTACTACCTCAAACCACCAAACTAACATCTAGGAGCAAAAGAGATGCTCATCCAGGCATACTTATGTTCTTCTATATTCAATATCCAGCATTCACTTAAAAATTATAACACATCAAAAAGAGGGGAGGGAAACCAAATGTCAAGAGACAAAATAATCAACAGAACCAGACTTGGAAATGACCCAGATATTGGCACTGTCATCCAGGAAATCTAAAAATTACAATAATATGTTAAAGATCATACTGTAATTTCATCACAGAGATAAATCTTTGGAGAGAAAAACTTTTCTAGGCCTAGAATAATTAGGAGAAATCAAAGCTCTGTACATGAAAGAGAAAACAACAAAATAAAAAGCAAAACCAAATCTAAGAAAAACACACTATAAATACAAAGGACAAAATGTTAATTTTGTGTGTGTGTGTGTGAGGAGATCGGCCCTGTGCTAACATCTGCCAATCCTCCTCTTTTTTTTTTCTTTTTGCTGAGGAAGACTGGCCCTGGGCTAACATTCATGCCCATCCTCCTCCACTTTCTATGGGATGCTGCCACAGCATGGCTTGCCAAGCGGTGCATCGGTGCACACCGGGATCCGAACCAGCGAACCCTGGGCCGCTGCAGCGGAGCGCGTGCACCTAACTGCTTGCGCCACCAGGCCAGCCCCCAAAATGTTAATTTTAAATAAAAGCTGGAGCAATCAATAAGCAAAATATTGGGTCCAAAAGATAAAAGATATGAAGGATATAAACAAGCAATTTAAAAATGAAAAACTCAAATAGCTAATAGCATGTAGAATAAGACACAATCTCCATACTATTCAAAGAAAGGCAAATTAAAACAATGAGGTACTGCCTCTTGATCATGAACTTAACAAAGACAATGGAAGTGTAATAATCAAAGCTGGTAAGGAAACAAACAACAAGAAACATTTTGAGAAACATTTGTCTTATCAGAACCCTTTCAAAGTTTTTGCTTTTTTACTCAGCAATACTACTTTTAATGACCTATCTTGAGAAAATAAATCCAGACACAGAAAATTATGTATACTCAAAGATATACATCAAAACATTACTTATAACACCAAAATATCAAAAACCTGCTAAATGTCCATTATAAAATATCACTATCTTAAAGGAAAATAAGAAGCTTTCAAGTTTCCATTTCTTTACTTTTTCTTCATCTTTCCCCAGGCTGGTGTGCTGGCCAGCCTAAGGAGCGAGAAGAGCCATCACATCTGCACACTTTCCGTATTCACTCCTGTTTTCTTCTCTTGTCAGGATATTTTGTGTTGCAGCCTAAACCATGCCATGAACACTGGACTCTGAAAGCATATATCTGCCTTCATTTGTATATTATGTCTTTACATAAACTATTGGCGATCTCCCACGTATCTACTTTGTGTCCTAGGGTAACATTACTGACATGGCCTAAATGCAACCCAGTATAGCTGGAAAGACCAAAGCAAAACTTTCTATAATAAATCCCACATGACACAGAAATGGAAAATGGAAAAAATAAAGCGTAAACACCCACTATCAATAAGAAAGAGCTTTTATATTGTCTTACATGAATGCTCTTATTTCATTAATTATTTTATAATTGACACATGATAAAATTGATGATTGGGATATTAATATAAGATAAATTTTATAACATAAGGGGCCGGCCCAGTGGCATAGTGGTTAAGTTCACACACTCCACTTCAGTGGCCCGGGGCTTGCAGGTTCGGATCCCGGGCACGGACCCATGCACTGCTCATGAGGCCATGCTGTGGCAGGCATCCCACATACAAAGTAGAGGAAGATGGGCATGGATGTTAGCCCAGGACCAATCTTTCTCAGCAAAAAGAGGAAGACTGGCAACAAATGTTAGCTCAGGGCTAATTTTCCTCACCAAAAAAAAAAAAGATAAATTTGATAACATAAGGTCAAGTTATATTGTGACTCTTTGTTATACATTCCAACAAATTTTGTCTATTTTTGTCTTCATGTGGAGCATCTTTCCTCAATGGTAACCTACAATTTTCCTAACCTTTTTTCCTGAACTTCTCACATGAATAGAAGATCCCCTCCTCTAGCCCACATTTCAAACCCAGGAATGCATCAGTTTACATCAGTCTTCTTTCCTCTTTTGCACCACTGGGTTGAAATACATCACATGTCTTTTGCTAGAAACAAAGGTCTTGCTTGGCTACAATCTCAGCCAGGACCATTTAACTACGAAGCTTCTTGAATTTGTGTTCCCACCCTACAGTTAAATATCTAAATGGATCTATCTTATGACAGATATACAAACGCCCTCTGCATGTCCAATAAGCCCAGTTGACAACATACCATTTGAAGCCACACTTGCCCAGGCCCATGTGGCGCACAGCTGCATTTCCTGGCAGGACACGGAGGAGCATTGTAATAGTCTCTCAGACTCTGAGCCATCCGTGGAGGCTGTACTCCCCAGTGAGCTATTAGGATTCCTCGCTTATATTCAGGGCTCTTCTCTTAGCCACATGCATTGTTAGAATAATTTCATTAGTACAAGTATAATTTTCTTCCAAAAGACTCACAAGTCTTATTTTGACAATTGAGCAATAATAGTGATGAGAAACACTACTTTTTAAGCCATATCTAGTACCTTATTCTGAGGAGCTCAAAACTTTAATTTTTGAAAGGGGATATTATGCCTCTCAATTACAATTTATTAAAAAAAACTAGTTAAGGAATCTGTCTCCGGCCTTTCCCAAAGTTATGCCATGTTCCTGAAATAAAGTCAGCTACCGTCTCTTCTGCACCATACTAGCCACCGTGAATCAGAGCTCCTAAACTAAGTCATGTAAGCTCCATGTCACCTTCCCAGCCATGAAATGGAGAAATTAATGCCTACTTTGCTGGATTTTCATGAACACTGTGTTAAATGAAGTCACAAATTTAGAGAGCATGGCGGGGCACCCAGCACTCAGTAAGTATACAGCACATGTGAGTTTCCTCTCCCCAGTGCATCCTCACAGTCCAGCCCACACAGTCCTGAGCAGCCAAGCAGCACAACCAGCCATGACCCAGCACAACCAGCCAAGACCCGGCACAACCAACCACGACCCGGCACAACCAGCCATGACCCGGCACAACCAGCCATGACCCGGCACAACCAGCCAAGACCCGGCACTACCGGCCATGACCCGGCACAACCGGCCATGACTCGGCACAACCAGCCAAGACCCAGAACAACCAGCTATGACCCAGAACAACCAGCCATGACTCAGCACAACCAGCACAACCAGCCATGACCCAGCACAACCAGCCAAGACCCAGCACAACTAGCCATGACCCAGTATAACCATCCACCATGGAGGGGCTAGGGTTGACCACACAACCAGGAAATACAGGGCTTGAAGGATAATAGCTTATTTGTACAAGCATGTATTAAAATCCAGGGAAGTCACTTAAAATTCATGAGATGAAGAAAAATCATAAGAAAGTGAGGAAGAGGATGGAGGAGAGAGGGCAGCCATTTCACCTGAAGTGTTAAATCTGCTAGATTCAGAGGAATGAGAACTCCATGTACCTATCCCACTAATCGGTTAGGCGTAACTTTTACCTATGGTATGATACCTACGGTATTACTCATTTTGTCTCCTCTTGTGGAGAAAAGGGAACATTTACAAGGTGCTCACCACAAACCCAACACTTGGTACATGTTTTACCCTCCTTCCCCTACTAGGAGGTAAGTATCATCATCCAGAGATGCAGAAACCTGGGGCTGTTGAAGTCAACGATCTGCACCTCCTCTCTGCTGGTAAGAGAGAGACCCAGATTTGTGGGCTCCGATCGCCTGTTCTCCCAGTGTACGCAAAGCCAGCCTCTGTGCCTAAGCATGCATTTTACATGTCAATACGCCTGCAGTGGAATTCAGACAGGTCTTTTTCTCCAAATAAAAATTCTGAATTATTGTTTTGATGCACCATTTAATAGATGTTTTTAAAACAAAAGCTTGAGTTGGGTATTTTGTTCTATGGACACAATTTTAAGCAACATTAGGTGTAAGATGCACATGGTTTAATAAAACAGAAGAAGAACACACCACTTTAAAAAGGAGGCCTGAGGATTCCAAGGTTCATTCCAATTTCAGAAATGTTAGTGAAGGGAGAACATGTTGTCTTAAAATCAAATAAATATGGTACCAAAAAACAAAGGTTTTTAAACATATCTTGGGTCTGTTATTGAAGAAATATTGCTATTTCACAGAACTCTATGTGATACCCATGATCAGAAAAAACACCTACTGTAAAACTTTTGGAACAATGAGACTTTTTGTTAGAAATTTCTATATACAAGGACAATCAGCACTGGATTATTTTATCATCATTCCTACAGTTTAACAACAATTTTACAAAAATAAAGGGTGGCAGAATGTATTAACATTTGCAAATGTCACTCCTGTGCTATGTGGCATCTGGTTCCCCGAGATGAACTGGAAACCCGACTTCTCACACTGCCCCTTCTTCAACGGCACCCCATCGAGAATCAACGTTCATGAAGGTACAGCTTGCTCCTTTTTCCCAACTTCCTTTCTCATAACTATATTTTAGGCCATATTTGCTTATTTTATTCATTAAAATAATCTCAATGGCAATAGAGATCTATAAAATATTTTCTAATTGAAAATTTTCAAGTATTCAAAAAAGCTCAGTTCAGTTTTGCTAAAAGATATTTTCAATATTTCACTTACAAATCACTACACCCAGTTTCCCACCACACACCTTACTGGTCCTTAACTTTGCTCTTATCTTCTGACTCTCATTCATGACCACTCCTCAGTCTCACTGGCAATGTGTTATTCAAAGGATTCAAAAAGGAATCAAATAATTTCAAAAAATACACTAAAAAGATTCAGAATAGGTAATGGCAACACATATTACTAATTAGGAAAAGCAGGTACACTACAGTATATGTTGCATGACCTCATTTTTGGGATAAGTGAAGCATAATCAAATGTATATCTCAATATTGTTTATAACAGGGGAGAAAAATTTAAACCTCAATACCCATTGGGAGTGGCCCAAAAAGCTAAATTAGGGTCAACGATGGAAGGAGGTGTCATGAAGACTTCAAGTGACACTGATGGGAGCTAGTCAGTGACATGACAAGCTTTGTTTATTCATTTTTTCAACATTCAATACAAATGGAAGGTAAACTACGTGCCAGACACCATAACACGCCCTGGATTGCAACAACCCACCATCAGTGAAAAAGAGCGGATCAACAAAACAGCATCCACAGTATGTCCCACTGACCACACACACACACACACATACACACACACACAGAGGTAGGGGGAAAGCACACAATTACACAATAACATTAGTCGCTGAATCAAAGCTTCAAACTTAAGGGGACAAAATGAAATCGATATTCCCAAATACTCGTTTCATTAATATTCATATTTTTTACATTTTTTACAAAGCACATCCCTCTGTATTTTAATACAAGACCATTCACTTTTCCGTATGAGTGATTTTCAGCTGACGTCATTTTTTTCATCTTTTCTCCTAATTCAGAAAGTTTCTTTAGGGGCTGGCCAGGTGGCGCAAGCGGTTAAGTGCACGTGCTCCGCTGTGGCGGCCCTGGGTCCGCTGGTTCGGATCCCAGGTCCGCACCAACGCACCGCTTGTCAAGCCATGCTGTGGCGGCCTCCCATATAAAGTGGAGGAAGATGGGCACAGATGTTAGCTCAGGGCCAATCTTCCTCAGCAAAAAGAGGAGGATTGGCATCAGATGTTAGCTCAGGGCTGATCTTGCTCACGAAAAAAAAAGAAAGTTTCTTTAAATTGTATAGTCCTCTTTCTCCACGCAAATCCTTTTTGTGAGAATTTGCAAAATCCCATTCTTACATGTTCTCTCCCTTTCTTCCTTTAATCTGAACAACAGTGTCCATATCCGTGCTACATATTCCCATCTTTGTCCATGGGTATTTCCACATTTTTCCATATTTCAGTGAGAGCAGATGTGCGTCAGCACTGAAGACAAATACCTCTATTGTAAAAGAAAACACTCTAGATTTCCCTTTCTCTCCAGTAAAGGTCTATTTCCTAAGTTTGCCTCCCTAGGTAGACTCAATGAAAATCGGCATGTAATCTGAAATATAACAAAATTTCACTAAAATAAAGTCTGACAGACACAAAAAATATGATGTGAGACCTATAGGCACCAGAGGTATCTACACAGGAAGACTGTACCTGCGGGGCAGACCGGCTGAAGGTCACTCCCGTGACTGTGTCCGTGTGTCCCGCGAGCCTATGAGAAAAAGTGCTGGAGCCCATTTCATACACATATGCCTGAAAGACAAAACAGACAGGGGTTCTATGCTGAGAGAGTCAATAATCAATTACCGATGATGCAAAGTAGAAGGATACTCTACGGCTAACCAAGTGTCACAGCAGCAATGATATAATGGACAAAATGCCATCTAGGTCATAGAATGAAATTTAGGAAATACACATTTCTCCTCTTTTCTCTATTAGAATTTTTATCATCTTAATGAATTTATATAATACTTTCTGGCCTATCATAAGCCTTCACAAAACATTGTGAACAGTTTTAAATATATGCTTATATTTGATGACTAATTCTAAGGAAGGAGTACAGATTTTGTATTGCAACCTTATCTGGAAGTCACAAATCGAGTGAAAAGGTGATGTTTTATTGTCCTTTCCCATAAACTTGAGAGATAGCTGTCTATACTTTGCTTCCTACTAATCAACTTGGAATTTGAGCAATTCAAATATTTAGAATTTTTTCTACAGCTGTTGATAAAATTAAAAATAAAAAATATACATTCCTCTCTAATGTTATTATATAAAAAGATATCTAGATATACGTATATAGACATATACATATATACACATATCTATATATCTCTTTAGAATTGTCATCAAATACTTCATTTAGGGACAAGATCTGGAATCAGGGTACCACTCTGATGTGATATAAGACAAGAGAGAACCATACTAATTATTAAGTAACAAAATGTGCAAAGAAGTATTTTCTGAACTCTGCTGGGAATAAAGAGAGATAGATGCCACATTGCAAGACCTCAAAGGTGATTCCTTTATTGGCCCAGGGGACCCCACTTTGAGAACCACAGGCTAGACTGTACATTGTGGTCTACACAACACTTCACAACTGTCACAGAAATCACAACTGGTCGAAGTATGCCCACTTGAAATTATTAATATCCCCATATTTTTATTGAGGAAACCATGACATGTAGAGAGTAAGTTACTAGGATGGCCATCAAATGTCGATACTGAGATTCTAAACTGGTTTTCTGACTCTAAACTCTTGCTTTCTATTTTGCTAGGCTGCCAAAGACAACGCCCATTCATGAAGGACTCAGGGCATCTTCAAAATCCCTCTGGTCTCACATGTGTTTCAGAACTATCTTGGTCACTTCACCATTTTCTCTTCAGGACTGCCAATGAACAATGCTATAATTAATTTTGGAGGGTTTCTCAGGATTCAAGACTGTCCTCTTGTCTGCTGTGTAGATTAAGTGGATAAGGGAAATTATAATGACCATACCTCTTTGCATCTATTATTTCCAGTTATCAAACATAGAAGTTAATAATAAGAAAGGAGAAACAGGTTTCTAATCACCGTTGACGTCTCCACAATGCAGCTCGGAGGCACTGAAAACCACCAGAACCTACTGAGAAGTGACGCGATGCTCCGAGAAGCAGGTGCGGCGAGAAATGTGTTTAAGGTGACAACCAGGCCTGCAGCTGTTACACATTCAGGAAGCAGGACGAGGCCAGCATCAGAGACGGCGACATCTGTTTGACTTGTGATATGGAGGAGTCACTCAAACCATGACAGTGGGTTGAATTTACTACAGAAGACGTGAGAAGAGGAAGGAATGTCAGAGAACAAATACACAGATGTAGAAAGAGAACCATGAGAAAGAGAAGCTGTGGGAGCAAAGGAGTCCCAGAAATAAGAAATGGGCAGAGAAAAGAGCCAGGAGCTTAGGTAACTGGGCGGACCTTGTAACTTGCTAGGAAGCAGCTTCAGTGTAACATGTGACAGACATCCGATTATAAAGGGAAGTTATGTGCAAGGCAAAGGCTTAAACTGATATTTTTAGACCCCAGGGAACTTGTTTATAGGCTAATGGAAAACGGATTGAGACTGAAGGAATGAGAGAGAAAGTTTTCTGATGCAACAGGGTCCCAGACAAGTCAGGGACGACGGGCGGAAGACACAGGTGCCGAGGAAGCTGCTTCCTCTTTCCTCCCTGACAGACCAAGGAGCAAAGTTAAGTACAGACAGACAACTGTTGAGGCTGACAGGTGAAAAGAAGGTCTGAAAATTAGAGGCAGTGTTGGAGTGACGTCAGCATCATGGCGGAGTGAGCTTTCCCGTGAATTCTTCCCCCACAAAATACAACAAAAGTAACAGCCACAGACCAACAACGGAATCCCAGACAGTCAAAAGCTGGAGCGGAGGGATCCACACTGCCGCACATCTGAGAGCGGAACGTGCTGGGCCCCCGGAGGAAGTGGGGAGAGGTAAGGAGAACTCCGCTCCCTCCCCATCAGATCAGCGATCCGGTCCACGCGGCTCCCAGAGAGGGGGGAGGGGCGGCCCTCGGCGGGAAACTGTAGCTCTTCGGGCGCTCTCAGCCAGTGGGAAACTCCCGCACAGAAGGCTCAGAGGAGCCACAGGGCTACCATCAACATCTGAGCAACCCAGAGAGCGGATAAAGAGGGGCAAACGAGAAGCCTCACACGTCAGGGACCCAGAGGGCAAAAGAGAGAGCTCCCCCCTCCCCGCAACCCGGAGTCTGCAGCTCGACCAGATCTAGCGGTCCGAGGCAGACCTGAATAAACTGGACTGGACCCGTGGATCGCAGTGGGGAAAAGAAACAAAACAAAACAAAACAAAACAAAACTGCGGATCGCAGCAGAAAAACTGGGGCAGAGCGCAGGGGGCTTAGACTACACAGCCCTTTACCACCACACAGTGGCGGCAGGTGGAAATTGCAACCAGAGACTTCCAGGATGAGGAAAATCAAAACCAACACAGGAACCACAATGCAAAAATATATGAAATCACCAGACCAGAAACAAAATGACAAGCACCCAGAAATCAACCCCGAAGACACAGAAATCCATAAACCAAATGACAGAGATTTCAAAATAGCTATCATAAAAACACTCAACGAAATACGAGACAACACAGACAAACAATTAAATGAGATTAGGAGTTTCTTCACAAAAGATATTGAAATCATAAAGAAAAACCTATCAGGGCTGATGGAGATGAAGAACACAATGGAGGAGATAAAGGAGAATCTGGAATCTTTAAAGAACAGAGCTGACAATATGGAGGAAAGAATTAGTACTTTAGAGGATAGGAATACAGATATACTCCAGATGGAAGAAGAGAGAGAACTAAGACTAAAAAGAAATGAAGAAAGACTCCGAGAAATATCGGACTCTATTAGAAAATGTAACATAAGAATTATAGGTATTCCTGAGGGAGAGGAGAGGGAAAGAGGAACAGAGAGCCTATTCAAGGAAATAATAGCTGAAAATTTCCCAAATCTGGGGAAGGAGCAGGAAATACCAGTAAGCGAAGCCAACAGGACTCCTATATATATTAACAGACAAAGGCCTTCACCACGACACCTAGTGGTAAGGCTAGCCAGGGTCAACGACAAAGAAACAATATTAAGGGCAGCTAGACAAAAACAAAAAATAACGTACAAAGGAACTCCCATCAGGCTCTCAGCGGATTTCTCAACAGAAACTTTTCAGGCTAGAAGAGACTGGAATGATATATTCAAAATACTAAAAGACAAAAACTTTCAGCCAAGAATACTCTATCCAGCAAAAATATCCTTCAAATATGATGGAGAAATAGTAACTCTCCCAGATAAACAAAAGCTAAGGGAGTTCATGGCCACGAGACCGCCACTACAAGAAATACTCAAGAAGGCCCTCAGGCCTGAAAACAAGAAGAGAAAGGGAACACAAAGCTTGGAGTAAGGAGAAAAGTAGGTAGACAAAATCAGAGAAATAGTAGATCTTTACCGGAATAGGTTAGCAACCACTTAAATACTAAACTCAAAGATCAAAGGAAGAAATTCACCAAAAATAAATTTAACCTCATCACTGTAAACACACAGCCACAACACAAGATAGAATAAGGTATAACAAGAGCAACTTAGAAGGGGAAGAGGAAAGTGACTGAATTGACTTAGCATAAGGAAATAGGAGGCTATCAGATAATGGACTATCTCATACAGAAGATTTTTCGCCCAAACCTCAAGGTAACCACTAAACAAATAATCAAATTAAAACCACATATGATAAACAAAGAGAAAACTAGAAGAATCATAAGACAGAACAACCAAACTGAATTGGCAGTCCAAAACAAATGGGACAAGAAACAAAGGAAATGCAAAAGAACCAGAAAATAAGTGACAAAACAGCAACATTCAACCCTCATATTTCAATAATTACCCTAAATGTAAATGGATTGAACTCTCCAATCAAAAGATACAGAGTGGCAGGATGGATTAAAAAGCAAGACCCAACAATATGCTGCCTTCAGGAAACACATCTTAGCACTAAAGACAAGCACAGGCTCAGAGTGAAAGGATGGAAGACAATACTCCAAGCTAACGGCAAACAAAAGAAAGCAGGTGTTGCCATACTCATATCAGACAAAGTAGACTTCAAGATAAAACAGGTTAAGAAAGACAAAGAAGGGAAATATATAATGATAAAAGGGACACTCCATCAAGAAGACATATCACTTATAAATATATATGCACCCAACATAGGAGCACCAATGTACATAAAACAACTATTAACAAACCTAAAAGGAGAAATCAACAACAACACAATAATAGTAGGGGATCTTAACACCCCACTTACAGCAATGGATAGATCATCCAGACAAAAAGTTAATAAAGAAATATTAGACTTAAATGAAAAACTGGACGAGATGGACCTAGTAGACATATACAGAGCACTCCACCCAAAAACAGCTGACTACACATTCTTCTCAAGCGCGCATGGAACATTCTCTAGGATAGACCATATGTTGGGAAACAAAGCAAGCCTCAATAAATTTAAGAAGATTGAAATCATAACAAGCATCTTTTCAGACCATAAGGCTATGAAACTGGAAATGAACCAGGAAAAAAAAACTGGGAAAGTGACAAAAATGTGGAGATTAAACAACATGCTACTGAACAACCAATGGATCATTGATGAAATTAAAGGAGAAATCAAAAACTATCTGGAAACAAACGAAAATGATAACATGCCATATCAAACCATATGGGACGCAGCAAAAGCGGTCCTGAGAGGGAAACTCATAGCGATACAAGCCCACCTTAACAAACAAGAAAAAGCCCTAATAGGCAACCTTAAATTACACCTAACAGAACTAGAAAAAGAAGAACAAACAGAGCCCAAAGCCAGCAGAAGGAGAGAAATAATAAAAATCAGAGCAGAAATAAACGATATTGAGACCAAAAAAACAGTAGAAAGGATTAATGAAACAAAGAGTTGGTTCTTCGAGAAGATAAACAAAATAGACAAACCCTTAGCCAGGCTAACTAAGAAAAAAAGAGAAAAGGCTCAAGTAAACAAAATTAGAAATGAAAGAGGAGAAATTACAACGGATACCATGGAAATACAGAGGATTATAAGAGAATACTATGAGAAATTATATGCCAACAAATTGGACAATCTAGAAGAAATGGATAAATTCTTAGACTTATACAACCTCCCAAAATTGAACCAAGAAGAAATGGAGAATCTGAATAGACCAATCACAAGTAAAGAGATTGAAATAGTAATCAAAAACCTCCCAAAAAATAAAAGTCCAGGACCAGATGGCTTCTCCAGTGAATTTTACCAAACATTCAAAGAAGATTTAATACCCATCCTCCTCAAACTATTCCAAAAAATAGAGGAAGATGGAACACTTCCTGAATCATTCTATGAGGCCAACATCACCCTGATACCGAAACCAGACAAAGACAATACAAAGAAAGAAAATTACAGGCCAATATCGCTGATGAACATTGATGCAAAAATCCTCAACAAAATATTGGCAAACCGAATACAACAATATATTAAAAAGATCATACACCATGATCAAGTGGGATTTATACCAGAGACGCAGGGATGGTTCAACATCCGCAAATCAATCAACGTGATACATCACATCAACAAAACAAAGAATAAAAACCACATGATCGTCTCAATAGACGCAGAGAAGGCATTTGACAAGATACAACATCCATTTATGATAAAAACTCTCAATAAAATGGGAATAGAAGGAAAGTACCTCAACATAATAAAGGCCATATATGACAAACCCACAGCTAACATCATACTCAACGGGGAAAGACTGAAAGCCATTCCTCTGAGAACAGGAACGAGGCAGGGCTGCCCACTCTCACCACTCCTGTTCAACATAGTACTGGAGGTTTTGGCCAGAGCAATTAGGCAAGAAAAAGGAATAAAAGGAATCCAAATAGGTAACGAAGAAGTGAAACTCTCACTATTTGCAGATGACATGATTGTATATATAGAAAACCCTAAAGAATCTGTTGGAAAACTGTTAGAAACAATCAACAACTACAGCAAAGTTGCAGGGTACAAAATCAATCTACAAAAATCAGTTGCATTTCTATATGCTAATAATGAACTAACAGAAAGAGAGCTCAAAAAGATAATACCATTTACAATTGCATCAAAAAGAATAAAATACCTAGGAATAAATCTTACCAAGGAGGTGAAGGACCTATACAATGAGAACTACAAGACATTATTGAGGGAAATCTACGATGACATAAAGAAATGGAAAGATATCCCATGCACGTGGATTGGAAGAATAAACATAGTTAAAATGTCTATATTACCTAAAGCAATCTACAGATTCAATGCAATCCCAATCAGAATCTCAATGACATTCTTCACAGAAATAGAAAAAAGAATACTAAAATTTATATGGGGCAACAAAAGACCCCGAATAGCTAAAGAAATCCTAAAGAAAAAGAACAAAGCAGGAGGCATCACAATTCCTGACTTCAAAACATACTACAAAGCAATAGTAATCAAAACAGCATGGTACTGGTACAAAAACAGACACACAGATCAATGGAACAGAACTGAAAGCCCAGAAATAAAACCACACATATACGGACAGCTAATTTTCGACAAAGGTGCTAAGGACATGCAATGGAGAAAGGAAAGTCTCTTCAATAAACGGTGTTGGGAAAACTGGACATCCACATGCAAAAGAATGAAAGTGGACCATGTGCTATCGCCATTCACAAAAATTAACTCAAAATGGATCAAAGACCTGAAGGTGAGACCTGAAACTATAAAACTCATAGAAGAAAATATAGGCAACACACTATTTGACATTGGGTTTAAAGGAATCTTTTCGGATGACATGCCTACCCAGACTAGGGAAACTAAAGAAAAAATAAACAAGTGGGACTTTATCAGACTAAAGAGCTTTTATAAGACAAATGAAATCAGAATCAAGATGAACAAACAACCAACCAGCTGGGAGAGAATATTTGCAAAACATACATCTGACAAGGGGTTGATCTCCATAATATATAAAGAACTCACACAATTGAACAACAAAAAAACAAACAACCCGATCAAAAAATGGGCAGAGGAAATGAACAGACACTTCTCCAAGGAAGATATACAGATGGCCAATAGGCACATGAAAAGATGCTCAACATCACTAATCATCAGGGAAATGCAAATCAAAACAACACTAAGATACCACCTCACGCCCGTTAGAATGGCTATAATCACCAAGACAAAAAACAACAAATGTTGGAGAGGATGTGGAGAAACAGGAACCCTCATACACAGCTGGTGGGAATGCAAATTGGTGCAGCCTCTATGGAAAACGGTATGGAGATTCCTCAAAGAATTAAAAATAGAGATGCCCTATGATCCAGCCATCCCACTACTGGGAATCTATCCAACGCACCTGAAATCAACAATCCAAAGAGGCTTATGCACCCCTATGTTCATTGCAGCATTATTCACCATAGCCAAGAAGTGGAAGCAACCTAAGTGTCCCTCGACTGACGATTGGATTAAGAAAATGTGGTATATATATACAATGGAATACTACTCAGCCATAAAAAAAGACAAAATCGTCCCATTTGCAACAACATGGATGGGCCTGGAGCGTATTATGTTAAGTGAAATAAGCCAGAAAGAGAAAGACAAACACTGTATGATCTCACTCATATGTGGAATATAAACCAACACATGGACAGAGAAAACTGGACTGTGGTTACCCGGGAAGTGGGGGTGGGGGGTGGGCACAAGGGGTGAAGGGAGTCATATATGGGGTGATGGACAAACAAAAATGTACAACCCAAAATTTCACAATGTTAGAAACCATTAAAATATCAATAAAAATCAAAAAAAAAAAATTAGAGGCAGTGTTTAGAGTTTGAGGGTTTTTTTTCCGTTCAAATCAGCTTCCATTCTATCATTATCACTTGTTGAAAAGTCCTTCCTGAGATTCGTTATGTTTTTACCTAATTCTAAGTAGGACTTAACACTGGCTGGTACTTGCATGAAATCTCGAAACACACACAAAATGACACCATAATATTGTGAAAGAAGTCTAGGTAAGAGTTATTTAAGAAAACAGGCTTTTATTTTCTATACAAAAATGTTAGTAAGTGAAACACATCTTTTCGTGGAGAAGGTTCTTGAGTCAAATGAATCTTTATGGTCATGACAAACTTTAAACATGAAAACAGCAGTCTGCAGTCCCAAATATCAGAAATATCTTATTAGACACGCACTTGTCATGAGCCAGTGGCAATGACCAATCCAAAGGACAAGATGTATCTCATACGATATGGTTGAAAAGTAAAGAATAACTTTACAAATGGTTCAATTTCATTACAATCCATGTTGGGAACAAAATGTTTTAACTGGAGGTAACAACAGTTGTTTGATTCATGAAGCAACTTCTCCCCATTGAAGAGAAATAAGCTGTAGCCAAAATGTACTAAGAAACAAAGGAAACTCAAAATAAAACCTGTATAAAGTAAATCTTACTCCAAAACTAAATAAATAAGCCCTGAGAAGGGGGCAAGAAGTGGGTAATATTTTTTCAAGCAAAAGATGAGGATGTGGCACAAACCACACAAGAGCTGGAATAATGCTTTACTGTTCAAAAATATTTTCACAAAACTTGTAAGGGACTGAATGTACTAATGAAAAAGATGGATGTTTAGCAAACAGGACTAGACCAATTCATTACGACTATTTTGTAATTCTATTGAACCGTATCTGCAAAGATGAAGTTTCTTTAATTTTTTGTCTCACAGAGTTCTAACACGTGTCCTTCATTTCCCTGTACTAGAATTATCACCACAGAAGAAATGGGAAAAAGAATTGCAAAGAGAAGTTAATTCTGTATTTCTGAAACTTCATAATAGTAGCGAAATTGTCCACAGAGGGATCAACCATCATATTATGGTCACTTACTTTTTAAAATATTTCCAGAAATGACATTTCTCAGAACTGTGTACATTTCTTCAGATCATTGAATTTTTAGTTCATAGAAAAATAAACTTTTATCAGAAGACCAAAATGTTCATGATTTAACACAGAGCCTTACATTAAGAAACATTGCCTACTTCCTGTAGCAAGCAAAGACTCCAGTAGAAAATCACTGATTTTGGCACACCAAGTCATTTGGCCACTACCAATGGACAACTGGATGTTAATGGCATTGTTCTGGGTCCTCCAGCAGGTTTGGACATAGACACACTCTCTTTCTCTGATCAACCTCCATCAAGGTCTGCAATGGGACGACGGCAAACTCCAGGATACACTCTGCCCCTCTCCCTGCCACTTCCTCTCGAAAAGACAGAGCACAATAGATCACTGTATGGCACTGACCACTGGTCTAACCACCAGTATCATATACCTAGGGCTGCAGCAGCTTGAATAGTCTTGAAATAAATCTTTATCAACTTTCTTTCTAATAACAACCTGGTCTTTTTCAGCATCTTTGAACCTGCAGTCAATTATATAACTAGTCATCTTTTAGTATACACTTGTCATTCATTTATTTTGATTTCTTTGAAAATATGATCACATAGTGCAGATCAGGGCAGAGGGATCTGGCAAGAGTAACTTATCAACGCGTAACTTTGGCATTATCCTGATAAAGTCATTGCAGTGTGACAATAGCTTTCTATATGGTAAGATTCAAGCAATATTTATTAAATGTAGCTACAAACATATATTATTTCACTTCACCCATACAGTAGACATCTCACAGTGCACTGCTACAGAGGAAAACACCAAAGGTCAGAGAACAGTGATTTCCAAATTCGCAGAGCAGAACCAGGATGCAAACACAGCCTTTCTCTGACCAGAGAGAGCTCTCACTCCAGCACACAGCCACTGTCCTCCAGGAGGCGCGCGGCAAAGGGGAGGGGCTCGTGCAACGGTCAAGTAAAGAGCCCCTGTGTCCAGTTCTGTTTCCAACTGTATCTGTGCTTGGCTTTTTATTTTGAAAAATTTCAAACACATGCAAAAGTACGGAGAATTATAAAACGAGCCTCATAAAAACATAAACCAAATACAACATTATCAAGATTTTGCTATACTTGCTTCAAACGCCATAGCTTTTTTCTTTTCTTTTTCTTTTCAGTTTTTGTAGTTGAAAAAGTATGAAGTCTTTTGAAGCAAATTGCCAAGATGATGTCCTATGTATTTTGTAAGGATCTCTAAAAATATGGATATTTTAAACATAACTTTACAGCCATTTTTACATCCAACTAAAATAAAAACAATTCCTTAATATTTAATACCCAGTCATAACAATTTCCCAATGTTCTCGAATGTCTTTTTATAGTTATTTTGAGTAAATCAGGATCCAAATAAGATCCATATATTGTTGTTATATCTCTCTCTCTTTCTCTCTCTTTTGGAGCAATTCTTTCCCTCCTTGCCTTTCTTCTTTTCATGCCATAGACTTGTTGAAGAACCTGGCTCTGTGTCCTGAAGAATGTTCCATATTCAGATTTGTCTGTTTGCTTTCTTGTGATGTTTTTCAACTTATTCCATTATCCTACATATTTGCTGTAGGACAGAGATTACCTAGAAAGAACCAGTTAGGTTCAGGTTCAACTTCTTTTTACAAGAATACTTTATGATGAATATTAGTGGGATCTGTACACACAATGGCATCAGGAATGAACACAGTGTCTAAACTGTCTCCACTTACTGATGCTAATGCTGGCCAGAAGGTTTAGGTTGTGATAGCACGATGCTCTCTGGGAGAGTTTCCCATCAACCTTTTTTTAATTGTAGTGAGAACATTTAACATGGGATCTACGTTTCTAACAAATGTTTAAGTGTATGATACAGTATTGTTAACTACAGGCACAATAATGTACCACAGAGCTCTAGACTTACTCATCCTGCATAACTAAAACTCTGGACCCTGTGACCAACGCCTCCCCATTTCCCCCTCCCCTCAGCCCCTGGCAACCACCATTCTACTCTCTGCTTCTATGACTGTGATGATTTTAGATTCCTCATTTAACTGGAATCATACAGTATTTGTCCTCCTGTGACTGGCATATTTCACTTAGCATAATGTCCTCCAGGTTCATCCATGTGGTCGCAAATGGCAGGATTTCCTTCTTTTTTTAAGGCTAAATAACATTCCAGCATATGTATAGACCACATTTTCTTTATTTATTCATCGTCAATAAACATTTGCATTGTTTCCACATCTTGGCTATTGTGAACAATGTCCAACGACATGGGAGTGCAAATATCTCTTCAAGATCCTGATTTCAATTCTTTTGGATTAATACCCAAGAGTGGGATTGCTGGATCATATGGTAGTTCCATTTTTAATTTTTTGAGGAACCTCCACCCTGTTTTCCATAGGGACTGCACCAGTTTACAATCCCACCGACCGTGCACACGGGCTCCCTTTTCTCCACACCCTCAGCAACACTTGTCGTCTTCTGGTTCTTTGTTCATAGCCACCCTAACAGGTGTGAGGTGATATCCCATAGTGGTTTTGATTTGCATTTCTCTGATGATTAGGGGTGCTGAGCACCTTTTCACATAGGTGGTGGTCATCTATGTCTTCTCTGGAGAAATGTCTATTCAAGCTGCCTGGGAACTATTGATCTTTCTCTGATAATTTCCTCTACTGATGACATTTGCCAAAATCAATTACTTCATTTGAGGTTGCAAGAGGGTAATTTTCTAATTGTCATTCAGCCCACTTGTCTGGAATTCTTCTCTAGAAAAGAACTTTTCCTCTTCATATAGGGTGTTTGGTTCACTTTAAACATAGTCCAAACAGGAAAGGCAAGATAAATGCTTAATTCTTTCCTTTTAAAAGGCATGCTTCTGAGTAAGGAATTGGTGCCCTAGTTTCTTCCGAATAGGGACTAATGAAGTTTTGTTTTATGTTTGTTTTTGTTTTGTTTTTAGTTATCCTTTTGGAATGTCATTTTAAAATCATTATAAATTAGATATATAATGTTTTAAAATCAATTACAGTCATTATTCTTTCGATGCTCAACTATGCTTTCTTTGCCCAATAGCCTTTGATGTTGCCTCCTTTGGCCTTATTATATGACTCCATTACTCTTCCTTTCTTTTTGGCACAAAATGTCCCTGGCTCATCTGTAAACTTTCTGCAACAGACCTGAAACCAGCTATTCATCCAGGGAACTCTGGTTTCCATTAGTGGGGAATGGCATTTGGCGACTACAACGAGGATACTAAGGGTGATGGCTGGAATGTCAATGCTTCTAAGCACCTTCAGTGGCCAGAGCTGGAAATAGCATCTGTCTTTATATTTGTGCACCAACTCCACACTGTTTTAATTAGAGATGCTTTCTAAATGTTTTACTAACTGGTAAAGCAAGTTTCCCCCAACATAATACTCTTTCTTCCAGGGTGTCTTGACAATTGTTACTTATTTATTCTTCCAAATAACTTTACAATGAAATTGTCTAGCTAGAGGGAAACCTAACGATACTTTTGTTGAGGCAATGTCAAATTTACAAATTACCTACACAGAACTGATTTCCTTATGAGATTAAATCTTCCTATCCAAGAACAAGTTAAGACTTTGCATTTGTTCAAGTATACACTTCTGGGAAAAAAAATAAAGCTTTCTTCATATAGGTTTTGCAGAGTTCTTGTTAAGTTCATGCCTAATATTTTATCCTTTTTAAGACTCTTCTAAATGGATTCTCTTCTTCATGGTATCTTCTCACAGGTTATTGTTTTTATATATAAAGACCATTGAATTCCATATATTAATTTAAATCCTACTATTAATACTTGTCTGAGTTATTTTATTGTTCATGATGGCCATGAGTTCTCTTGGGTTTTCCAGATATGCAATCTTATCATCTATGAATTAAGATAGTTTTAACCATTCCTTTTCAATTATAATCTAACTACGTTCTCTTGCATAATTTCATAGCTAAATGCCTCCAAAGTCTATAAAATAGTAGTGGAATTAATGGGCATTCTTGCTTTGTTCCCAACCCTAGAATGCCTCTAATGTTTTCTCATAAGATGCTGGCATTTGAGCAGAGATAAGCGTTTTATCATTTGAAAGAAGCATTCATGGATTCCTTCTTTACAGGGTGTTTTATCATAAATGAATGTGGAATTCTGTTGAAATGGCTTTTGTGCATATATGAAGATGGTCATAGAGTTCCTCTTTTTACATCAGTTAGTCAAATGATGCTCAGTTAGTCAAATGATTTATTAATGGATTTCTTCATATTGAACCATCCTTGAATTTACGAACATTGGTTAATGATAAATTATTGTTAATGTGCTGTCAGATCCTATTTATTCCTATTTTAAGATTTTTGAATTTATATTCATAAGTGAAATGTAGCTTTTTTCTGAATTTTTTTTTTTTTTTTTTTTTGTGAGGAACATCAAACTTCTGCTAACATCTGCCCATCCTCCTCTTTTTATGCTGAGGAAGACTGGCCGTGGGCTAACATCCGTGCCCATCTTCCTCCACTTTATATGGGATGCTGCCACAGCATGGCTTGCCAAGCGGTGCGTCGGTGCACGCCCAAGATCTGAACCGACAAACCCCTGGCAGCCGCAGAGGAGTGCACGCACTTAACTGCTTGCACCACTGGGCCGGGCCCTTTTCTGAAATTTTATCAAACTTTCATATTAGTTATATTCACTTCAATGGGGCCGGCCCGGTGGCGCAAGCGGTTAAGTGCGCGCTCTCCGCTGCAGCGGCCCGGGGTTCGCTGGTTCGGATCTCGGGCGCGCACCGATGCACTGCTTGGTAAGCCATGCTGTGGCGGCGTCCCATATAAAGTGGAGGAAGATAGGCACCGATGTTAGCCCAGGGCCGTCTTCCTCAGCAAAAAAGGAGGAGGATTGGCGGATGTTAGCTCAGGGCTGATCTCCTCACAAAAAAAAAAAAAAAAAAAAAAAAAAAGATAACTTGCATGCTTTCCTTATTTTTCTGAAACAGTAAAAAAAAAACATTGAGACCACTTGATCTTTAAAAGTTTGGTAAAGTCCCCTGACAAGTCATCTGGACCTAACACTTTCTTGCAGAGAAATTCTTGGAAAATTTTTTTATTTCTTCTATGAAAACTGGCCTGTTTATTTTTCTTTTTGGGAAAGTTTTGATAAATTACATTTCCTACAAGTTATCCATTTATATGTAGACTTTCAAACTTATTTGCATAAACTGTGAAAAGCAGTCTCATGATTTTCAAAAGTTCCTCTGTTCCATGTTTTTTTTTCTCTTTGCCATTTCTTATTAATTAATTATTGAATTTTTTCTCTTTTTCAAAAATCTGGTTTAGCTAAAGTTTATTTTGTAGCTTATATTTTTTTAAAAAACCAAGCATTTTCACTTATTTATTAATTCTACTAATTTTCTTTTTTCTAACTTATTGTCTGCTTTTATCTCTATCAATTCCTTTCTTCTAATTTATTTTTTTGTTCCTTTTCTGGCTTTATAAAAGTTAGATATTTGAGCCAGCCTTCATGGCCTAGTGGTTAAAGTTTAGCGCATTCCGCTTTGATGGCCCAGGTTCAGTTCCCAGATGTGGAACCACACCACTCATCTGTCAGTAGCCATGCTGTGGCAGCGGCTCACATAGAAGAACAAGTAGGACCTATAACTAGAATAGACAACTATGTACTGAGGCTTTGGGGAGGAAAGAAAAAAAGTTAGATATTTAATTCATTTTTTTTCCCTTCTTTTATTTTGTATAAATATTTAGTGCTTTAAATTTTCCTCCAAGCACTGCTTTATCTGTATCTGATCTTTCTAGTCCTTCCCCACTACTATCCAATTTTAGTCATTAGAATTATCTTAATACTTATACTCTTAAATAAATCTAAGAGTGTACAATTGTATTGTCAGCTTCAAGTGACAGCTTTTTACTCCCAATTATCTATGAGAAAATCAAGAAACTTATTCTACTTTCTAGAATACTCTCACATCTCACATGTTTGTATTATTTTTTAAACTGTAATAGAGATAACATTTACAAAGCATTTTGGCACCCTCATCCTCATCTTTTAGTCTTAGTTATACAGTTGAACATACTCATTGCTCCTCTTGAAGCTTTTGTGGAAGTTTCTTCAATCTCACCACGGTTTTCTGAAGCTTTTTTCTTCAAGAATGATTCAAGGTGACACTAGTCATTCAATTCTAGAATGTTCATAATAGTGTGTCTGGTTTTATACTTAAAGGACAGCTTATCTGGATGTAAAATTTCTTGACACAAATTTTCTGTTTTAGAGTACATTAAATATGTTCCTCCCAATGTTTTCTAACTTAAAATGATGGTTTAGAGAAGTCTTATGCCAATCTGATATTCTTTCTTTTATAAGTTTTTGAAGATTTTATATGGATACACAAAAGCACACAATCCATACGTACACAGTCCAAATACATAATCCATATTTTTTGGTGTTGTTTTTAATAATTATAATCAAGTAGATTTACTAAGCCACATTTTGGTGCTGGCCAGTCTGGTCAATTTTCCCAGGTACACTTTCAATATACAGATTTAAGTTATTTCTGAAAAATCATTTTTGAATTATAATTTTAAATATTAGTTCTGTTCAATTGTTTTTTTTTTTTTTTAATTTTTTTCATGGTCTCCAATTTTATGTAGGTTGAATCTCTTTTGCCAAACTTCTATATCTGCCCTTTCATCTTGAATGTTTTTATCATTTTCTTTATTCACATGTGGATTTATTTACTTATTTTTCTCCTTCATATCCTCTTTTTCCCTTATTGTGCTCTCTGTGGTATCTATGTTCTACCACATTTATTCAAATTTGGTCTTTATTTCTGAAAATTTTTTTCTAATGCTTTCCTTTTATCAGTTTTCATTTCACATGTTCAAAGGAATTTCATTTCCAAACTCTTCTGTTTATGCTTTAGCTGCTCTGTTAAAGTTTCTGTTTTTCTTAATTTCCTTCAGCTTATTTGCAAATATATTATTAGTTTTCATCTGTCTAGAAAACACACTTTTCTGGCATGGTCTATTTGTCTGTGAGAATATTTGCAGTTCATCCTCATCTTTTTGTATTAATAAAAAGGACTGTCATATCCAGAAGTTTTATGACACAGTGGAATAGAAAATACGACATACAGGAGAAATAGAAACAGAATTTGATAGGCAAGTTGGAGACATATTGTGAAGGTTCTTGTATGCCACACAAAAGATACTGGTCTATATTCCATGTGATATTGGAGAGCCAGCAGAATATTTTAAACAGAAAACCATCATGATCAGCAATAATTTGTTTTCTAGCTATTAAAAGAAGTTGTTAAAGTCTTCCATTATGATTGAGGATGTTTCTTTTTCTTCTTAGAGTTATATTACTTTTGCTTTATATATTTTGAACCTGTGTTATTAGGTGCATACAGATTTAGAACTACGACATTTTCTATATAGATTGGCATTGTTATTATTATTGTGTCCCTCATTATCTCTAGTAATGCCTTAAGCCTTAAAGTCTATTGTATACTTAAATATTCTCACATAATCTTCATTTCCCATCTTTCTACTTTCAATGTTTCTGTGTCTTTATACTCTTAATTACAATTATTATATTTTTTAGCTACATTCACACGTATGTTGAATAAAAGAAAGTGATCAAAAATTTCAAGAAAATTCAATGTACACAGTTTACTTACATTTGGCTCCTAAAAGAATAGATCCATACTTATGTTATCTCATGAATTTCTTAGATAATATACAAGTAGTGCTCAAGTCTTTGAAGCAAATAAGGATTTGATATTCTACCTGAAAGCCAGGAAGCTATTATACATAATGAGATGTTCTAAAAGAGAATTTAATTTGATGGACATATTTGGATTGGTAAGCAAATTTGAGTACATGACTGGATACAGAGAAACAATTTAGAGGGAAAACCAAAGATACCATTATCTTGGTGGTGGCGGTGGTGGTGGTGCCAGCAGGGATTTTGTTCAAAATTGGAAAAAAGGTGTATCCAAAATGGTTGAAAATAGTTCATATTGTCAAGTAAATGTTACTTATTTTAATATTTTAAGTTGCCTTAATAATTTTGCAAATTATTAATTAGCTGCATGGTAGTCAAGTTTTAGAATACATTGTTTTTGAAAAAAATCTAAAATATCCATTTCTAACCATTTTTCACATGATCAAACTACTTCATTTAAAGATGAACTCAAGTGTCTATCATAGCAGATGAGAAAGATGTCAATAGACCATACTTAGTTAGATATGAACTAGTAAAATTTTAGAGTAGCTCTTCCTATTTAAAAGTTTCATAAAATGGTTTTCAATATTCATAAATGCCATTCTCACCAGTTAAACTGAATAAGAGAAAAAGTTTAGAAAAATAAATCTAACTCACAGTTAAATTGTAAAGTGATTTTTTCCAAATTAACTTTATGATTTCCTTGAATTTTTGGACATTTCTTCATGTCTTTTTTGTTTAGATAACCCTATAGACCAGTAGTGAGTTAAACTGTGTTCCCCAAAATTATACGTCCAAGTCCTAACCCCCAGTACCTGTGAATGTAATCTTATCTGGAAATAGGATCTCTGCAGATTTACTTAAGTTAAGGATCATAAGATCAGCTTGGATATAGGGTATCCAGTGACCAGTGTCCTTATAAGAAAAAGGAGAGGGATATTTGAGACCCACAGGGAAAAAGGCTGTGTGAAGTTGGAGGCAGAGACTGGAGGGAAAGAACGCCAAGGATGAATGGCCACCAGCAGGCGTAGAAGAGGCCTGGAGCAGATTCTCCTCGAGAAGGAACCAACACTACCAACACCTTGATTTTACACTTCTGGCCTCCAGAACTATGAGAAAATAGATTTCTGTTGTTTTAAGATGCCAAGTTTGTGGTAAATTGTTACAGCAGCCCTAGGAAACTAATAGGAGACCTTTTTAAATATGTTAAAGACAAATGGATATATTAGTATCTGTTCCAAATCAACCATTAGATATGTATGTCTGATGTGTAATGTGTGTTAGGAGAGGAAGAGGAGGAGGCAATGTCATTAAAATAAGCACGTTGTTCCCTGAGAGATCTAAGAGGAACACTCCCAGTTAGGTAGCTACGGTCTGGTATTTTATAGATTAATGTTATTATCTTGTAATTCAAAGGAGATACAGCATGAAACACAATGTCTTTCACAGAGTAGGCAATTTGTGCAATGATTAATAAATGAATAAAGAAATGAATTAATGAGTGATTGGCGTTTAAAGTATCGTGCTTCACTAAAATACCCATGAGGGCCTTTCATACCTCACACATTATTGTTATTAAAATACTGTTACTGTGTGAGAGGCTCACAACGCTGGCCAGGAGTCAAGCCTAGAATAGACTTAATCCTAACGTGCAGCCACATTAAACAGTCTCCACATGAATGAGTCCAGGATCCCTACGACAAGAGACCAACATACGTGTCTGTCCTCAGCACCGCAGGCCACGTATCGTCCACAAGGGCTAAAAGCCATTCCACAGGGATAACAGCGGCTCGGATGACCTTCAAAACGGCGCTCACACCTACGAGGAGTAAAACAGCAGGAGAAAAGAGGATTGTTTAATTTTTAACACATATTAGGAGAAAGATACTGACTTGTTGCTTTTCCTCACAAAAATGAGCAAACCAGCAGTGAAGGAATTTTTTTTTTTTTTTTTTTGTGAGAAGGACTAGCCCTAAGGTAATATCCGATGCCAATCCTCCCCGCCCCGTTTTTTTCCCTTGAGGAAGATTGGCCCTGAGCTAACATCCATGCCCATCTTCCTTTACTTTATATGGGACGCTGCCACAGCATGGCTTGACAAGCAGTGCATCGTGCGCGCCCAGAGTTCCGAACCTGCGAACCCCAGGCCGCTGCAGTGGAGCGCACGCACTTAACCGCTTGCGCCACTGGGCCAGACCCTGATGAAACGTTTTTATGAGGGGATTATTACACGGTAAGCAGGTTATTCTGGAGATCTTTAAATGTAAATAAAACGCTTTTCAAAATCACAAATTCACAAAGACAACCAAACTGACACTAAATGAACCTTTTATATATGAAGAATATTAAATGATTAACATATTCTAGGGATCTTTAAAAATATAAAAACAAACCTTTTAAAATCATAAATTATTTGGGTCAATGATTGAAAGACTTTTGGGAGGTGCAACATTCTATCAAGGCTGGTTAAGTTTCACAATGACTATTTATAAAGTGCTATATAAAATTTCTTTATTGTAAAAAATGTCAGGGAGTTGTTGTTAGTTATATTGAGAAAATCTCCGACACCGTTCGGGATAGCCTGAGCCTTCCTGAGAAAGCCTTTGCAAGCATCTAACAGTACTGGGATGGGCTCCAGGGGCACGATGATGTCAACAGAGAGCCCCCCAAGATGCCCTGGGGGGTGGGCAACATCCCCTGTAGTCACGACACTGGTGAACCTCGGAGGCTTTTATACTTGTTCTGTGATTAAAGAGAAGAGCAAAGACACCGCTAATTTTGCCCCTGTGAATATATATACATGCATACACACATACATAAATATTTATTATATTTTCTTATATACATTATATATTTAGTGATTATTTGCCATAATATAATTATCAGAATATACATAGATGTCACTGTAGTTAAGGGCATCTGATTGCCTCCCTGTGCATCTCTGACACTCAGGGGTCACATGTCACACACGTAGCAGAGGAAAGACCAGCACCTGTTATTTTACCATTCCAAATTTATGTGCCCTTTTCTCTGTATAAATCAGACTTTTCTTAGATTGGTCAGTATGAATAGATTCACCACAACCTTGTCATATTTGGAAAAAATGATCAAGTTGAGGTTATAGATAAAGCTAAGTGCTTTATGAGCTCTCCTAGAAACACGTTTTATGTGGTCTCTCTAGCTTCACCTCCAACTGCAATCTGCGAACAGGACGGCCTTACCTCAGGGTTCTCAAGTCCCACAGTCTTATCCCATCACCAACGGCTGTGGTTGTGAAAAGATTATAAACCTGAGATTGCCGGGTCGTAAATGACGATCCCTATAATTGTAAGGGGAAAAATCTAGTTGTATTTTTAAAGGCTGACTTAATAAACATCAGACTAATGATATCAAACAACATTGAATGTAAAGTAAGAAATTAACGCAAACTTTTTTTCTTATTTATATCAGTTTCAGAGTTGGACTCCAAAAACTTCCATGTGAGTAGTTACTAACAGCACATTTTGACCTTAAGAACCATTGATGCATGTTTTATCTATATGTAATGCCACTGAAAGTTATAGAACTACAAATGGTAAAGATCAAAAGACTACGATATTAATACACCAAAATTTATCACCAAAATGATCTAAAGTATAGATCATAATCCATATTCAATAAATTATCTGAAAGATGCCCTTAATAGGTATTTACAGTTTGAGGTCAGTTATTAATCTGCCGATTATCAAACTCAGACACTCTGAGCAGGTGCCTGTGCGATGCCTCGGGTGAAACCCAGCATGTGTCACCTCAGATGTTGGTCCCTTTGAGGTCCTGCCTCTGACCTGATCATCAAGGCACTCTGGCATGCCCACCTCCCCACGCTGCTGTCAGAAGAAACGCTGTAGTGATTTAAAATGTCTCATGGAGTGGAACTGACCAGCACTCCGTCTACAGAACCAATTGGCCCCAGACATTACCTAAATACATTGTGGTTCATAATGATTTCCGTCTTCTTTCTATGTCAAGAATATCCAAAATATTAAGACAAATTTAATGAACTATATCTATATCCACAAACATTTATGTTTAAAATATACACACACCTAGAAGTGGTTTTTCATTTACAAACAGGAAATAAAGGCCTACATAAATAGGCCTTATTTCAATAGTAACAATAACAAACTAATATTTATATTGAGTTTTAACTCTGTGCCAGACAGCATTCTAAACACTTTACATTTCATCCTTTCAACAAACTTATGAAGTATAAACTGTTTTATACTCATTTTCAGTGAGAAACATGACATACAGATGGGTCCATTCATTGCCACACAGCTAAGATCAACATAGCTTAGTGTTCCACAAACTAGGACTGGGTTGGAGAGCTTGATAACTCGTGATATAACACACAAACAATTCAACAGACATTCAACAGACTTTTAGAGATCGTCTACTAAATGTTGGGACTTCATAAGGCACTGAGTATAAGAAGAAGGAAATAAAGATCTAGTTTAACAGAAGGACAGACAGAGGGATGATTGCATAGCTACAATACCTTACAACATTGCTAGTTTCTTGAAGCTGAACAGTAAAAAAAAAACGGAATAGAATAGAAAAAATATACAATGGTCAAAACTTTCAAGGGAAAAAAAGGAGAATTAAAAAAATTTTTGATCGATCCAATAGAGGCTGAGGAAAAAGAAATGAAGAAGCAAAGAAAATTCATGATAAATAGAAAGTGCAGAAGTTTTTCTTTTAAAAGGTGGAAAGGAAAGCACAAAATAAGATCAAATGTTATGAGTGATCATAATAATTGCAAATAGACTAAACTCAGCAAGTAGAAGAGACTCTTAGATTGGATTTCAAGAAAAACATTTAAAACATATTATTTTTAAAGGTTGAATGTGAAGGGTGGGGAGAAAAACAGCATATCCGAAGTAAAAGGAGGCAAGGTTGATTATATAAGTACTAGAAAAAACAGATGTAAAGCAAAGAACACCTAATTAGAAATAGTTTCTAAAAATGATAAAAGGAACAACTGAACTTGAAAATATAAGAAGTCTGAACTGAAATATACCTAACAATACAGCCTGCAAATACATAAAGCAGAAATTAATAGAATTATAAGAAGAAATTGACAAGATTACAATTGTAGAAGGGGATGTTAATACATTTCTCTCACTAATTAAAAAAAGTCAAGCATATAAAAAATCAGGAAACTTGAATAATTTGAATACAACGACTAAGGTCGGGCCAATGAACGTGTATGCGAACATGCATTCAATGGTCAGCAAGAACACGTCCTTTTCATGCACACATGTAATATTTATAAAAATGAACCAGAGAGCCAAGTTTCCCAATAATACAAAAATCTCAACAGATACCAAGGAAATCAGTGCTATATCGAGCATGTGCTCTGAACACAACGCAATAAAATTAGAAATCAGTAACAAAAAATATTATCAAAAATGAGCTCATACATGTGGAAATCTGAAAGCACACATCTAAATAAAGCCTAGGTTGAAAAAATTCATGATGAAAATTATAAAATATTTAGTGCTAAATAATAAAAGTACCATATGCTAGAACTTGCAAAGTGCAAATAAAGCAGTATTCAGAAGGAAATTTAGAGGCTTAAATGCACATATTAGAAACGTATAAAAATGGATAAGATTCATACATGTAATGTGGAGTAAAAATCAGTTTACAGAGAAACATGTATGGTTTGATGCCACTATGTCAGAGAGTGCGACACATTAAACAATGCCGTATATATTTTTTAATGCATACTTGGGAAAGATTCACATCAGAGTCAGTAGTGGTTATCAAAGAAGAATGAGAGAGAGGGATAGAGAGTGGAGTTTTATCTGTATCAATAATCATTTTATTAAAACAAGCACAGCAAGATCTAAAGCTAATGAAATAATATATTTTAAAGCAATCATATCAATTTAAGTGACTATTATTTCTGAAAATCTGAAGTTTTTTGTGCAATAAAATGGTTTCATTAAAAAACATATTTTTTATTTTTTCAATTCAAATTAGCTGTCTAGTATTATATATTTACATCATAAAAAATGCAAATATCTTATTCAGACACAGAAAAAAAGAGTAATAGCCAGTCAAGTTTTAAAAATATGTAAAGAAAAAACACCTATGATTTTTAAAGACATCAATAAATCATAAAAGATTTATGTAGTTTCATTCTAAAAATAAACCATTTAATGATATAAAACATAATATAAAAATAGGGAAATATGGCCGTCACTTGTTGACGTATACAGTCCTCTTGTTAATGTGATGATGAAATGAGATAAACAAGTTATCATGGCCAACTTAACCAAGAAAACAATCGGTGTGACTCTGGGAAGAGATCATTTTAATGACTGTGCACCAGGATGCTTACAAAAGAGCATTACTGATGCATGATGAATGTGGCTATGCTCATTACTAAGCTTAAAAGAAATTAGAAATGACCTATTTTATACTTTACTGGAAATATGGCATTTGGGCCAATCACAGTCTGTGCTTCTCCCGGATGTGGACACGCAGGCCGACAGTGCATGAGCAGCAGCTCCCCTATGGCTGTGGTTAGTTGACACGCCTCGCCGTATGTGTGTAACTGGACAAGAATTTAAGAGCAGCCTGAAGGAACAAGCTATTAAAACATAGTGTGAGCCTCCGTAACCCAACATCCCTTTCCTCTCATTCCATCATATACACTCAGATGTTCATTTTCAGGAAGTAAAACTAGTTATTTTCCCATTGAAAACCTCAGAACTATTTTTCATAATATAACAGCTCTCATCCAAGAGCACACCACAACGATTCCCAAAATATCACAATCGTCACTAAAAGACCACATCGATTTGAGGTAGACTCGGCTTCTGTTCAGTCATTGCATAAGCCGCTACTCAATGAAGAAATTTTAAGCAGTTTCCTAAAGCAAATGCACTAAAACTCTTAACAAAAAGACACAAGTTTTTAATGGAGAGGAGCTTTCCCTGAATTGGCGTCCTAGGTGGTCACTGTCACCCAGGGGGAGGGAAGGCCACATCTACACAACAATGGCTCTTCACAGGCCTGCCTTGAGCCAAAACAGTCTTCACTGAAGCATCTGGAATGAAACGTCCTAGGACTTCTTTAGGGCACACTCTAAATGTAGGACGCTGTCTCTGAGAGCCAGTTCCGATTGCCCAGGCGTCCGTCGGGAAGGAGACACATCCTGCAGCCTCACACCACTGTCTGAAGACAAGTTAAGGCATAGGCCACCGCCCAGCCCTCCCACCTGGACTATTGCAGCAGCCCCTGACTTCTCCCTGTGCCCCGCCCCCTTGAGTCCATTGTCAAGACATCAGCCTCAGAGCCAGGGTCCAGGCAGGAGTCGAAGCCACTGCAGATAGTTGAGCAGAGGGAGTTTAATCTAAAGCACTGTCACATGAAGCTGTTCCCTCCTGAATGAGTGAGGAGCATGCTAGGACAGCAAGCGCAGGACACACCATCACCGTGGGGCCGGGAACACACAGAACAGAGGGTGAATCTCAGAAGCTGGTGCTGGGGTCTCTGAGCTGGGAGGGTGAGTCCCCCACATCCCTGAGGGGAGGCCCTGCCTGGCTGGTGCTGCTGCTCAGGGTGGGGGTGCAGAGCCCTTGATTCTGCAAGATTGACAATCTGAATTTTGGGTTTACAGCTGCTTCACGGAGCTGCTGCCACCAGGGTGAAGAAGCCCCACTTGTCAGGAGCAGGAGGAGAATCCGAAGCAGCAAGTCCCTTCTTCCTTCTCCAGCCTGCTGGTCTCCTTCTATGGTACCCAGTGTGGGGGAACTCACAGGGAGCAGCTGGCAAAGCAGAAACATGGTTTGCCCAGCCACAGTGCACCCCTGCAGAGAGTACAGAGCATGAGCACAAGCCCTTCACAGGTGGGGTGTAAACCTTTTACGCCTGGTGTGCAAGCCCTTCACAGCTGGGGTGCAAGCCTTCACAGCTGGGTGGAAGCCCTTCACAGCTGGGGTGCAAGCCTTCACAGCTGGGGTCCAAGCCTTCACAGCTGGGTGCAAGCCCTTCACAGCTGGGGTGCAAGCCTTCACAGCTGGGTGCAAGCCCTTCACAGCTGGGGTGCAAGCCTTCACAGCTGGGTGCAAGCCCTTCACAGCTGGGGTGCAAGCCTTCATAGCTGGGGTCCAAGCCTTCACAGCTGGGTGCAAGCCCTTCACAGCTGGGGTGCAAGCCTTCACAGCTGGATGCAAGCCCTTCACAGCTGGGGTGCAAGCCTTCACGGCTGGAGTCCAAGCCTTCACGGCTGGAGTCCAAGCCTTCACAGCTGGGTGCAAGCTCTTCATGGTTGCGAGCAAGCCTTCACAGCTAGGGGGCAAGCCTTCACAGCTACAGGCCAAGGCTTCACAGGTGGTTGCAAACCCTTCACAGCTGGGCACAAGCCTTCACAGCTGGGGGGCAAGCCTTTACAGTTGGGACCCGTGCAGCACAATTCTGATCCTCCCTGGGTCTGCATGTACATTTATGTATGTATCATTCACACACACTCACCAAAGCATTGTGAGGTCAACCTTTATGACAGCAGTCCCTCACTCAAAATAAAACCCAATATCTGACCAGGGCCTACAAGCCCAAAGGACTGTCCCCTGCCCCCAGCCAGGCTCCAGCCAGTCCAACTCCTCCTCCCTTGGCTTTGCCACACGGGTCCGAACATGACGACCACTAGCCCACTTCCTGGACACTGCTCCCTCAATGCACACCTTCCCTACTTCATGTGCCTGCCACGAACATTACCTCATCAGAGAGGGCTCCCTGGAGGAGCCTACACACAGGGTATCCAACATCGTATGGAACCACTTGCTTCTTTCTTTTGAAGAGTACAAATTCCTCAAGGGTAAGTACTTTGCTCTCTCATTCGGTCACATATCCCAGTGCTTGGAACAGTGCCAGGTACAAAGTGGTTGCTAACATACATGTTTAAATGAATTTGTTAATAGATAGGTTATTACACACAGATAGATACACGCACACACATGCACACACATATACAGGCGTACACATATACACCCCAACTGTGAAGGGCTTGCACCTCAGCTGCACACATACATGGCTACACACACATGTTCACAAGCACACGTTTATATGCACAGGCACATATACACAAATATATGTGTGCATGCATGTGTATACACATACACATACATATGCTTTCACATACACACACATATGCTTTCACATACACACACATATCCACACATACCTGAATATGTGCACACGTATGTAGATATACACATACATGGATACACATGAGTGTGTGCACATGTGTACACACACACACCAGCTTTAAGGTGGGAGAAGTTGAAATGAGCACTGACAGATTTAGCCGTGTTATTAAATTAGGAACAGGTACTGAATTAACGGTTCAGCCCAAGAGTGGTCTGCAACCACCTTACCCCCTGGGGTTATTTTGGTTGAATTATTATAGAGATAAAAGAGAACTTAGAAAACAAGATCTTGATAAAACTGAATCTCCTCAAAGTTTCATGTAAAATCTACTATTACTTATTATTTATATCAGAGCCATAAAAACAGGAAGACTTTAAAAGAAACAACTCATTTTATATGGTGCGCCTCCTCAAAAGAGCACTGCCCTGCACATTGTTCAAGACGTGTAAGAAAGTATAACTCCAGTCAAATGCAGCCTGCGCTAATCTTCCCACGACAGAATAAAGGTTTCCGTCCTCATTGCTCTGGTGGACCCTTTCATATCATTTCACAGTGCTTACGGGAGCCAACTGTGTATAAACGTTATCCATGTCCACATCCACCACCTTCTATGTTGCGATTTCTTTGAAAGTAGAATCATATCTAATTGATCCACTGATCTTCTACTGCAGATAGCAAATCCCTGTGCATTTATCCTTAACACTCATGGGAACGAAGGAATTGTGTGAAATTAGGTGCATTTGAAAAGTAAGAGTTTTCTAAGGCAATGCTCACTAGCTTTCATAAATTTATATTTAAAAAATAAGAATAATAGTTTCCATTTAATGAACTTAGCATGTGCTAAGAGAGTTATATACATTATCTTATTTAATCCTTGTAACAGAGAAAAGTATTGAATGAGAAAGTTTAAAAAATCTTCTATTATGAAATGGGAACAGAGAGGAAAGGAAACAAGAAAATTCCAAGATATCAGACAAAACAGCATCACATTATTTTTCAAAATGAAATAACTTCTCTTGAAAACATGAGAAAAACTGGTTAGCTAAGTTTAAAAGAATGGTCTTTACCATTATTTTAAAGCCAGGGCTTTGCTTCTTATGTTATAAGTAAATGAGCATTTAAAACTGCAAAGTTATATTTTGCATTTGTAACTTAAACAGCTGAAACAATTTAAAACAAATTTGGGAATCAAATTGAAAAAAAAAAAATCTCAGAATGAGCTCTAATATGCTAAGTGTCAATCTAGACCAAGTTGTTTTTTTTTTTTTTTTTTTTGCTGAGGAAGATTAGCCCTGAGCTAACACCTATGCCAATCTTCCTCTATTTTGTATGTGGGACGCCACCATAGTATGGCTGAAGAGTGGTATAGGTCCATGCCCGGGATCCGAACCCACAAACCCAGGCTGCCAAAGCGGAACCTGCCAAACTTAACCACTATGCCACACGGCCGGCCCCTAGACCAAGTTTTCATGACTCTGTGATAAACTCTCAAGAAAATAAATAGAGCGAGTAACAAGAAAAGAAAATAGGGATTTATAATGAAGATGCTGACAGGCCATTTTCTACACTCAAGAAATGGTGATGATAATGATGATAATCAGCTTTGAAATGACCACCCTTAATAAGAGTCATGTACGATAAATTCAAAAATTAAATGAACAAAGAAACTTTTTTCTAATAATTCCTAAAACTTTAGAGATAAGAAGTAGCAAGTGTCAGAAAGCCTGGTAAGAAATATATCTTAAACGTAACATTTACAACATTAAAGGAACATCACACGAGATTTATGTTTATCTTCACGATTGAAACATTTTAACTCAAGAATGGCAATATTTGGTAAATTTAGTCAATTCTCATTGAATTTATTAAAGACTCACAGAAACTGTAGGAAAACTCACCAAGCATACAACTTCATAACACGTCAAGAGAGACCCTTGAATGTTAGAAGTCTTTAGATAAATTTTTTGTATTACATTTTGAGAATAATACATTAAACATTAAGGGCATTAAATATTTTTAAATGGTATTTGTCAAAATTTAACCCCTAAAAATCTATGTGTTGATGAGTCTTTTCAAGAATCCCACTGTGCTCTGCATTTACATTTCGTTTGCTACATAAAGATTGCATCCTTGTCTCTCTGTTGGCAACAGTTGTGATTTTATCAGCAAATACTACAGCAGAGTCTACGTATAGATGATGGTTCTAGGTGCCACAGAGGCCACCAGAATACCAACCGGCACTGAAGTGTCTGGAAGTCAACCGCCTTTGTCTCAAAAGTTTCCCTAAACAAATTAAGCAAGTCAGACTTATCCTTTCAGATTCTGCGTCAAAATATTGCCTATCAATACCTCATTGAGTTGCACTTGAATTTAAAAGAAATCATAATACCTAAAAAATAAGACAGGTATTAGGCTAACAATCATTTTAACAATCATTTTAAATATATGACTCAATTATCAAATTTTTTTACAAGCCCAGAAATATATAAGGCCTGATAATCAATCTTAAACCCAGTCTTTACAGATCTAACTGTCAAATGAGCCACATAAGATCATGGCTCTTGAATACAAAGCAGCGTGCCTATTCCTGCCATCAACTCCCAAGCCGACTCCCTTTCTTCACAGCCCTCCTAGGAGACGTGACGTGAAAACACAGAGTATCCTCACACACACAGCTGGTGTGACGAGCATGCTCTCCGTTTTTGAGGTTTGCTGTTTTATTGGCCTCATAAAGCAGTTACAAAATTCTTCAAAGGGATTCCTTCATTTATCTGGCAGACGTACTGCACAGTGTTTAAAATACGTGTCTGTTTTTATGTAATAATATTCTGTACAAATAAAGGAAGATGCAGAAAAGATTGAAGAAAAATAATAATCTTTTCTTCAACAACTCTCTCCAAGCTGATATTCTCTGTAGCATTATAAAAACCAGAAAAACCTTCTCCTATCATAATTTGAAATGTCCTGATTAATTAATCTCCAAGGGTATAACGTTGGAAAAGAATGTCAAGATAAGACGCCTTCCTGAGTCTTCAAAGGCCTGCCGTCCAAGACCAAGGAAGCCCCACAGAAAGTGAATAAATGACACCGCGCCCTGCAGGTCTGCTCCTCCACCCCAGACAGCCCCTCCAGGCTTCTTTCCCGCCCTCTGTCCCAAAGCTCTGCCTCTGACCTGGGCTGATTTACTGCACCCCTCCCCCCCCACGGCCACATCCAGACTGACAGCTCACAGGGACCTGGACACTGAGCCTCAGGCCTGCTCTGGCTCAGAACCCAGGGGCCTCCCCCACTGCACCCCTGAAAAAGTCTTGCTCTGGCTCCAGCGTTTCCAGGTCCCATTTGTCTGCAGGAACACTGGAACAACATCTGCTTCAACAGAATTCAAGTCGTGGTCCAGAATTTGTGCTCTTTCCCACTCAAGCCAGTTACAAAACTTCACAGATTATCAGACCATACCTGCCCTATTAAACAGAAATTTAAAGTGAGCCTGGAATAAGGTATCAAAACTGTGGATAACAGTCTTTTTAACCAATATAGTAAGACTTCACTTTTAAAAAATGCTACCCCTGTTGGGGCCAGTCGGTGGCATAGTAGTTAAGTTCACACACTTCACTTGGGTGGGCCGGGGTTCACAGTTTCAGATCCTGGGTGTGGACCTACACACTGCTTATCAAGCCGTGCTGTGGCAGGAGTCTCACATATAAAGTAGAGGAAGATGGGCACAGATGTTAGCTGGGGGCCAATCCTCCTCAACAAAAAGAGGAGGATTGGCAACAGATGTTAGCTAATCTTCTTCACACACACACACAAAAAACTCATATCCCTGGATCATAATGCATAATGCAGAAGGCATTATAAATTAAACCCTAATTTTGGAAAGCCATTCCAAATATATCAAAAATAAAAATCGGAGCTGTAGTCCTGAAAACAAAAGTTTTGTTCACAAGTCTTTTAGATGCTCTTCTGGGTAACAAAATGTCTTTTGAACTAAACCATGAGACAATGAATTCATCAAAATGGCCACTTCCTCTAATCCCAAATCTTTAACCCTCAGCTGTGGGTATTTTTAAACTATTTCTCTGTCAAAATGGACTAGCAGAAAAGAGAAGCTATCGATTTATGAAGGCTGCTTCACATTCCTGCAGGATCTACATGATTGTCATTCAATCTAGTTAGTGCTTAAAACACCCAAACCCTCCATCAAGTTTTAAGTGAGAATGTATTACTAGCAAAGTCAAAAAGTAGGCCCATAAAATAACCCAAGACCAAAGTACAAAAATTAACATTCAACATGATATTAAAATATTTTCTAAGGTCAAACATCAAAGCTTGGAATAATTTAATGAACAATAAAAATTAACATTGAATTCAGTAGCAAACTGTTATAAAATTGCATCATGCATTTGTATCTAACACTTGCATGTAAACACTGTAAACATAAAGTTTTACAAATGATGTGTACTGTCAAAAAACCCACTCATTTTTGGCTGAATGGATTAAAAAATAAGACTCAACAATATGCTGCCTCCAGGAAACACATCTAAGCTCTAAAGACAAACTATAGACAAAACCATAGGCTCAGAGTGAAGGGATGGAAGAGGATACTCCAAGTGAATGGCAAGCAAAAGAAAGCTGGTGTAGCCATACTTATATCAGACAGGGCAGACTTCAAGATAAAAAAGATAACAAGAGACAAAAATAAGCATTGTATAATGATAAAAGGGACATTCCACTAAGAAGACATAACACTTATTAATATATATGTACCTAACACAGGAGCACCAAAGTATATAAAGCAATTATTAACAGATCTAAAGAGAGAAACTGACAGCAACATCATAATATCAGGGGACGTTAACACCCCACTTACATCAATGGATAGATCACCCAGATAGAAAGTCAACAAGGAAACAGTGGCCTCAAATGAAACACTAGACTAGATGGACTTAATAGATATAAATTGAACATTCTATCCAAAAACAGCAGAATACACACTCTTCTCAACTGCACATGGAACATTCTCAAAGATAGACCATACGTTGGGAAACAAGGCAAGCTTCAATAAATTTAAGAAAACTGAAATCATATCAAGCATCTTTTCTGACCACAATGCTATGAAACTAGAAATCAACTACAAGAAAAAATCTGGGAAAGCCACAAATATGTAGAAACTAAACAATATGCTACTGAACAACTATTGGACCAATGAAGAAACCAAAGGAGAAATTACAAAATACCTGGAGACAGATGAAAATGAAAACACAACATACCAACTCTTAATGAATGCAGCAAAAGTGATACTAAGAGGGAAATTTATAGCAATACAGGCCTAACTCAACAAACAATAAAAATCTCAAATAAACAAGCTCACCCTATAGTTAGAACTAGAAAAAGAAGAAAAAAGCCCAAAGTCAATAGAAGGAAGGAAATAATAAAAATCAGAGCAAAAATAAAGGAAATAGAAACTAAAAAAAAAAAAAAAAGATAGAAAGGATTAATGAAACTAAGAGTTGGTTCTTTGAGAAGATAAACAAAATTGACAAACCTTTAGCCAGACTCACTAAGAAAATAAGAGGGAAGACTCAAATAAATAAAATCAGAAATGAAAGAGGAGAAATTACAACAGACACCACAGAAATACAAAGGATTATAAGACAATACTATAAAAAGCTATATGCCAACAAAGCTAGAAGAAGTGGATAAATTCTTAGAATCATACAACCTTCCAAAACTGAACCAAGAAGAAATAGAAAATCTGAATAAACCAGTCACAAGCAAAGAGATTGAAACAGAAATCAAAAACTTCCCAAAAAACCAAAGTCCAGTACCAGATGGTTTCCCTGGTGAATTCTACCAAACATTCAAAGAAGACTTAATACCTATCCTTCTCAAACTCTTCCAAAAATTGGAAGAGGAGGGGAAGCTTCCTAACTCATTCCAAGAGGCCAACATTACCCTGATAACAAAACCAGACAGGGGCAAAATACAAAAAAGAAAATTACAGGTCAATATTGCTGATGAACATAGATGCAAAAATCCTCAAGAAAGTACTAGCAAATAAAATACAACAATACATTAAAAGGATCATACACCATGATCAAGTAGGATTTATTCCAGGCTTGCAGGGGTGGCTCAACACCTGCAAATCAATCAACGTGATACACCACATTAACAAAATGAAGAATAAAAATCACATGATCATCTCAATAGATGCATAAAAAGCATTTTACCATATCTAACATCCATTTATGATAAAACCTCTCAAAAATGGGTATAGAAGGAAAGTATCTCAATGTAATAAAGGCCATTTATAACAAACCCACAGCCAACATCATACTCAATGAAGAAAAACTGAAAGCCATTCCTCTGAGAAGAGGAACAAGACAAGGATGCCCACTTTTGCCACTTTTATTCAAGATAGAGCTGGAAGTTTTAGCCAGAGCAATTGGGTAAGAAAAATAAATAAAATGGATCCAAATTGGAAAGGAAGAAGTGAAACTGTCACTATTTGCAGATGACATGATTCCATATAAGAAAATCCTAAAGAGTCCATCAGAAAACTATTAGAAATAACCAACAAATACAGTAAAGTTGCAGGAAACAAAATCAACATACAAAAATGAGTTGCATTTCTATACACTAATAACGAACTAGCAGAAAGCAAAGTCAAGAATACACTATCCCATTTACAATCACAACAAAAAGAATAAAATACCTAGGAATAAATTTAATCAAGAAGGTGAAAGACCTATACACTGAAAACTATAAGACATTATTGAAAGAAATCAAAAAAGACATAAAGAAATGGAAAGATATTCCATGCTCATTGATTGGAAGAATAAACATAGTTAAAATGTCCATATTACCTAAAGTAATCTACAGATTCAATGCAATCCCAATCCAAATCCCAATGACATTCTTCAAGGAAATAGAACAAAGAAGCCTAAAATTTATATGGAACGACAAAAGACCCCCAATAGCCAAAGCAATCCTGAGAAAAAAGAACAAAGTTGGAAGTATTACACTCCCTGGTTTCAAATTATACTACAAAGCTATAGTAATCAAACCAGCATGGTACTGGCCGAAAAACAAACACACTGATAAAAGGAACAGAATTGAGAGCGCAGAAATAAAACCACAAATCTATGGACAGCTAATCTTTGACAAAGGAGCCAAGAACATACAATGGAGAAAGGAAAATCTCTTCAATAAATGGCGTTGGGAAAACAGGATAGCCACATGCAAAAAATGAAAGAAGACCATTATCTTACACCATACACAAAACTTAACTCAAAATGGATTAAAGACTTGAAAGTAAGACCTGAAACCATAAAACTCTTAGAAGAAAATATGGGCAGTACACTCTTTGACATCGGTCTTAGCAGTATCTTTTTGAATAGCATGTCTACTCAGGCAAGGGAAACAAAAGAAAAAAGAAACAAATGGGACTACATCAGATTAAAAAGCTTCTGTATGGCAAAGGAAATTATCAACAAAATGAAAAGACAACCCACCAACTGGGAGAAAATATTTGACAATCATATATCCAACGAGGGGTTAATTTCCAAAGTATATAAAGAACTCGTACAACTCAACAACAAAACAACAAACAACTCGATCAAAAAATGGGCAGAGGATATAAACAAGACATTTTTCCAAAGAAGATATACAGATGGCCAACAGGTACATGAAAAGATGTTCAACATCACTACTTATTAGGGAAATGCAAATCAAAACTACAATGAGATACCACCTTACACCTGTCAGAATGGCTATAATTAACAAGACAAGAAATAACAAGTGTTGGAGAGGATGTGGAGAAAAAGGAACCCTCATACACGGTTGGTAGGAATGTAACCTGGTGCAGCCACTATGGAAAACAGTATGGAGATTTCTCAAAAAATTATAAATAGAAATACCATATAATCCAGCTATCCCACTACTAGGCATTTATCCAAAGAACATGAAATCAACAATTCAAAGAGACTTATGCACCCCATGGTCATTGCAGCATTATTCACTGTAGCCAAGACGTAGAAGCAGCCCAAGTGCCCATCGACTGATGACTGGACAAAGAAGATGTGGTGTATATACATAACGGATTACTACTCAGCCATAAAAAAAGACAAAATCATGCCATTTGCAACAACATGGATGGACCTTGAGGGTATGATGTTAAGCGAAGTCAGACAGAGAAAGACAAACACCATATGATTTCACTCATATGTGGAAGATAAACAAACACATGGATAAGAAGAACAGATTAGTGGTTACCAGAGGGGAGGGGGTGGGGGGGGAAGGCTAAGGGGTAAATGGGCACATATGTATGGTGACGAATAAAAACTAGACTCAGTGGTGAGCACGATGCAGTCTATACAGAGTCTGAAATATAAAAATGTACACCTGAAATTTATACAATGTTATCAGCCAATATGACCTCAATTAAAAAAAAAAACAACTCACTTTATTTTGACAAATTTGGTGGACAGGCCGTGAATGGACTCCTGCTATGAGGGCCGCACTGCGGCCCACGTTGAGGTCGAAAACTTCCAAAGTCCTGTTTCGGCCGGCGGCCAGCACAATGTCTGTGGGCTTTAGTTAGGGAACTCCTCTCAACAATCCACTCACAGGGAGTGAATGGTCCTATTTATTCTATTAATAAGTTTTGCAACACTAGAAGATGCACAAACAGATAACTAGTTACAATTTTCTGAAGCCCCTCAGGAGAAGCCCTAATCACAGCCCTGCTCCCCTGTCTGGTCCCAGGCAGTTGGCAAGAGCCGGTGGGCAGTGGAGGGGCTGGTGAGGACGATGGGGAGACCCTGAGAGGTGAGATTTTGAGGAGGGAGACCCCAGGCAGTGCAGATTTCATGGTGGGGGAGCAAGAGTCCCACTTACAGGTAAATGAGGTTTGAGACGTCCAGAAAATACCCAAATCAAGAGATGGAACAGCAGTCAAATATATAGGTGTTGGGCTCAGAAGACAGATCTGAACTAAAGAATAGACAATAAAACCATAAAGTAGACGGCGTCCCCTGAACAGGCCATGTGAGTGAGAGGACAAGGCGCACAACGTAGCACAGTACGTAGTGTAATAAACTTTATAAATTTGGTGTATGAGGGACAATTCAGGAACTTAGGGGTCATGTGACCACCAGAACTACCCCATCTTCAATGTTTAGCCCAGAATATGGTCACAAAAAGTATCCATAGTAGAAAGAGTACTAGAGTCAACAATAAACCCAGTGCTAACACCGACATAGGAGAGACCATCATGCAAGGCTGGAATCATCAGAACCACATGTTTCTGCTAGGTGGCATTCTGGGGTTTTTTTAGCAAGAGATTCTAGCATAAAAATATCACATTTCTAACTAAAATATACTAGAACCTCTAATACCTTATATCAGTCTTTCTGAAATTTCAACTATAAAACTTCAGAAAAATTTAACTTAGACCTTTGAATAAATTAAAATTTTATTAAATGAATTCCAGAGGATCAGAGCTTTGCTTCTAATAAATTAAAATCAATGCTTATTTAATCAAAAGGGATGATATTAGCCATAAAAACTCAAAAATTAAAGTTTGGGACTGAATTCCATATTCGACCACACCTGCTGGGGTGCCTATCGTAAGCACAGAGGTTTATTTTAAAATGTACTAAGTGACAACAGCCTACTCAACAAGTGACAGACCAGAAACACCAGGTTAGAGTGTCCTGTTGTATGCCACACGCTCTGTTGCATCTGGTTTTACTTTTCCTTTGAGGCTGTTTTCACTATTGAGATGAACTTACTACACATAGAATTAATTACTCCGGAAGACGGTGAGCTCTCTGAATGCCCACTGTCCAACACAGTGCCTGGAACTCAGACACTCACAGATGCTTTGCTGGAAGGATGACACTCAGGATGTGGAGACACGAGAGGACGGAGAAGAAAGGATACAGGAGTAGAAGTCGTTTACTGCCGATAAGCTGGTCATCTCCACCGCATCCGTCATACGGAGGCTGAACACGGCTTTGCACCTGCTCTTCTGTTTATACCTGGAAGAAAAACAAAGATGATCAATCTTTCGGTCTCCCTTGCACTACAACTAAGCATTCTACCTTTAAAAAAATTGAAAATGAAAAAAAGTTTTCATATCCTTCCTTTAGGAAGATTTCATGAAAAAATATCACTATAGATAGCCAAAAATAATTCACTCCTGTCTACAAGAAAGCAAATTTTTCTCTTAATTCTAAAATAATTATGTATACTTAAGGAGAAATCCAACTGGTTATAAATTATCTATATTTCCATTTAAACATAAGTTCTTAATGTTTTCTAAAGGGTAACATAAGCAGTTAGCATTGGTTTAATAAATACATGATCTTAACAACCCTTAACAATATATATAATTTTTTTTGATGAGGAAGATCAGCCCTGAACTAACATCCATGTCAATCCTCCTCTTTTTGCTGAGGAAGACCGGCCCTGAGCTAACATCTATAGCCAATCCTCCTCCTTTTTTTTTCCCTTTTTCTCCCCAAAGCCCCAGTAGATAGTTGTACGTCATAGTTGCACATCCTTCTAGTTGCTGTGGCATGGCCGGACAAGCAGTGTGTTAGTGCACGCCTGGGATCTGAACCCGTGCCACCAGTAGCAGAGTGTGCGCACTGTCGGGGAAGAGGGAGAATATCCCCCTCTGCCCCTTTTCTTAAGGTTTTTATGGCTGGCCAAATAATTAACAAGACAGGTTAGCAGGAGAAAATAATACCAAGTTTAATAACATGTATACATGGGAGAAAGCAGGGACACTGCGTTTCTCAACACAACAGCAGAAATTTTCGTCTTAAATACCATATTTAGTCAATGACGAAGGAGGATGTTGGGGGTGGGGGGAGTCAGTTACAGGAAATTACCACTAAAGCACAGTAAACAAGAGTAAGGTTATTATGCAGATTTAAGGCCTCACCTTCTACACTGATAAGTCTCTAGAAATGAGGCCATCCCCTCTCTTCCCAAAACAGAGAGGGAGATACCTTTACAAATGGAGATTTCCCTTATAAATGTAAATGTTTGTCTGGCAACTCCTCAAAGGGCCATCCAGAGAATGTGGCCAGAGAGACAGAACTTCTGATAAGATGGGCTTGTTGGTGCCTTTCCTATTGTAACATCTATTTTACATTATATTACAGCCATCAGATAGAAGATCTGTTCTAGGAAGGAGTTACTATGTCAAATTCTTTAGGCAGTCAGTGGGGGAGGTCAAATGTCCGTCAGAGAAAACAATCAAGGTAAAGAGATAGATTTCAGGGTGGCCAAATCTTGATCTCCCACAGCACTTAACTGCTAAGCCACTGGGCCGACTCCAACAATGATTTCATAAAGGAAAAGAAACTGCTAGCAATTCCAGGACATGATCTTGGCCCAGGGGAGACGCCCAGGGTTGGCCCAGGAGGGACTCAGGGGAGATGCCCAAGGTTAGCCCAGGCGGGTGAGAACTGGGGCACACGCAGGTACAGGTGGGTGATGGGGCAAAGCCATCAGGGGCTCAGAGTCTGAAGCTCTGGGACAGTCAAGGGTGAGGACACTACAGGCTACTAGCCCGTACCTCCCACAGGGAGGTGAACGCTGGGCAGGGGTCTGAGGCTGTGACAGGCAGAGTCCTGCACAGAGCCGAACGCTCAGAGGGTGACAGCGAGCCCAAGACAGGCCTCAGGTCCAGAGGGGTCCCAGGAACTACAACTGTGAGAGCCAGCTCCAGGAGAAATGGGAACTGAGGGTCAACCACCCACAGACTTGGAGGACAAAGGGGCCGAGTCGCAGGGCAGGTTTGGGAATGAAGCCCAGTGACAGCACAAAGGTTCATAAATTTGTGCATTCAAGCTGAAAAACCGCTCAGAATCATACAGCAGGGTGGCTAATGCAGCAAAGCACTCCCTGACAGTTTGAAAAAGTTCGTCACCGCCTCCAGCTGAGGCCAGTAAAAGTGGGTGAGGCAGCTGCCGCTGAGCAAGAGGCAGGCCTGTGAGCAGGCTCTTCTCAAGCCTTTCTACAGGGGAGCTGCCCAGACAGACGGGCACGGAGGTAAGGCTGCCCAGCCTGCGTGACCACCCGCCGAGGGCTCAAGCCGTTTGCCATGCAAGCGAGTGCAAGGCCAGGGTGGAAGGAGTTGGACATGAAGGCCATCTCCAGACCCAGCTTTGGCTGCAGTTACCCAAACATGCCCTTGACTGTGAGCAAGCAGTCCAGAAGCATGGTAACCTGTTCTCAGGGAACTGTACTATCAAAAAAGTAGACATTACAAACACCTGGCCAGCAACAGCCAATAACAATTCAGTTCCTAAAACAACAGCTTGCCCCAAACTCACGCCAGTGGAAAGACCGGAGAAGGTTAGTCTGAAAACACCCCAACAGTTCTGCTTCCAGACGTGCACCAGGAAATCCAGCAGTGCTGCTAGAACAAGGGAAAGTCGGAAACACCCAGGTGTCTGTCCACAAGAGATGGGCGAAGAAGTTGTGGCACGTTCCCACTGTACAAATTGCAAAGTGGTTACGATGAACAAACTGAAGTCACGTTCAGGAGCATGGATAAATCTCAGAATTGTAATTCTGATGATGAAGAAAGGAGTGTTACATTAAACACTCAAAATTACATGAAACCTAGAGATATAGCAAATATAAAACCAAGGATGGGAAGCAAACACACCAATCTCAAGGAGAGAACAGAGGGGACGGGACTGGGGTGGGGGAGGGGCGGGTCACTAATTCTCTCTATGACGTTTTATTTCTTTAAAATACTTTAGAAACAAATCATTTGCAAAAGTTCGGTGTAGCTAAGCAGGCATTTAGTATTACGTATATATGAAATATTTCATAATTTTAACTTTATTGTAACAATCGTCCCACATAACATCAGTTAAACGTGTTGCAAGAACCAAAGTCACAGTGCAGTTTCCTGAGCCCGAGTCCCCTCCTTACACCACACCGCAGGCCCCAGAAGGGAGGGGCAGCTCAGAGAAGCCCTGAATGTGGAGAAGCCAGTTCTTCAGCTCCCACTAGAACCTCAGGAATTCTCGGTTATGATCACGTTGTGGATGACATTTGTAAGTGTAAACACTTTATTTACATGTAACTCACTATTGAGACCCAGCTTCTCCAACTGAAGACAGAAGAGGCGCAGAAGGGAAGCCGCCTACCTTCTCAGGTCCTCTTTGCAGGTGTCAACATGATACTTGAGGAGCTGGCACTCAGGGCCGGACGACAACAGTATGAAGGTATCCATGTAGTAAAACTGTGCAGACTGTATGGGCTTAGAAAACATGCCTTTGCCCTGTAATGCAAATCAGTAATTATTACCAATATAATAAATGTTAATAAAAAGCACTATTGCTCTGAATATGAAGTTCTTTCATCTTAACACCAAACATCTACTCATTCTAAATGTATAGACATACTTTGTTAGAGCCAATTTACAATTTTTGTTTTGTCTTCCTACTTTTAAAAGACGTTATATGATTAAAATTTTACTATAATGAGTGTTTTGAATTCTGGCCATTTAAAAACTTATAAAAAATGAAAAAAATTTGAAACCTGGCAGTAAACATGTTAAGTAGCAAGGATTTTATTAAAGCCAAAATTCTAAACGTTTTAAAATGCAGTTCTGAGGTGTCTGCTCTCACATTTATACCCCACAACCCACAACACTACGGCGTAGGAGCCGTTGGTGGTATTAACAAGCCTAGAACAAGTTTCTCCACCTGCAGCTGCTGCCAAACGCCTCAGCCTGCGCAGTCCTAGGTCTGACCAACTTTCTCTCAGTCAGTTTTCCTAGGACTCCCTCCCCTTTTTACAGCAAGACTCATAGAAAATAAAAGCTAACAATATCTTTGAAAATCTGCAATTCACCAGCTCACAATCTGATTAATCAAAACTGGGTCTCCTGTTATCACCTCTTCTCCTGCCTCACCTGTAAGACGACTGTCACCTTCCTGTCTCTCCTTTCTCATTCATTTCCAAATGATCTCCTCTACGTTCACTGAAACCAGTCATTTTTGTCCCCCAAAGCTACTGCCTCCACATAATATCCCCTTGGCCATTATTATTACCTCTACTATAAAATCACATCCAATTCATATTTAAAATTATTCCAATATTTTAGCATTAATTGTTCTGCCATTTTTAGACCACACGAATGTAAGACATATTTAACTGTATGCATGTGCACATGTGCATAGATGTATGTATGTGTATTGTGTGCTACGCACATGTGCACATTACATATGTGTGTAAATACACACACATTTGAGACAATATCTAATCGTCCCAGGAGATGGGACCCTGGAGAAAGTTCTGTTTGGACAGCTGTGACTACCTGACAGTCTCGAGATCACAAGGCTGGTCATTTTGAAATCCCTGCCTGGGACCGACAGGAATTACCCATTACCAGACACAACGCGAGTTCCGTCCTGCGCACCGACCAGACCCGCAGGGTCCCGTCCTGGGAAGCGGACAGCAGCCACCTGCCGTTGTGGCTCCAGCACACGGTGCTCACTGCCCTGTCGTGACCTACAGGGGACAGAAACGGGAAGGAAGGACCGAGGATTCCACCCAACACACCAGCACTGCACTTCGTCCAGGAATAAATGACCCAGCTGGAGGCATTTCCGAGCTACAGTGATGCAGGTGGAACCGAAGCCTGAGGGCAGGAATTATACTTCATGTAAAGGCTTAATATGGTTTCTGAAGGAGGTGTTGCCAAAATTCACATTTTTAAAGTATGAAGTTCAAAATTATCAGTGCATTTGTGAGTGTGTATTTTAAAAGAAGAAACTTATAAAATGTAGAAACATAAAATATATAGAAATCCGTGGGTTTCACAGTAATGCATTTTAAAGAACTATTATTCTGTCAACATTGAAGGAAAAAGTCAAAAGGATTTACTGAGCATAGTCACATGTAATCTGATTATTTGTTGTGATGGATTTGAATGGTTTTGTCTACAACAAAAGTGGCTGTTTTGAACTGCTGATTTCTGATGGTGCGACTGCGCTGGTCTTCAGGCGTCTGAATGTATCCTCAGGGCCCAGCCCTCTAATATGAAACTGAACACCGGCTATCACACTAACAACCAGAGTTTATTTAATACGCCCCATAAGAGCTTCTGAAATACATAGGATTACAAAGGAACGAGTCAAGAGGGGAAGAAAAGGAGGTTAGTCTCCCATCACTGGGTCAAGGAGATCTTCACTTGCTTCTCACTTCTCATCAAAACGCCTGAAAAGAGGTTCTCAACTGACAGCTACAGTCTGTTCTTTGGGCCACTATGACCCTCTCCAACTTCTTCTGTCACCGCCATCATCGGCCATGATTCGGCAGACAGCCAAAACATGTCTTACGATGTGACCCCGTCTTCATGTCAGGCAATTAGAATGTCAGAATAATTAAACATACAGATAATGGACCCAGTTACCATTGACTGCATCCGCTCCTTTTGTAGAAAGATGAACTGATGCTCAGGAAGAGAGGGAAGGACTAACACGCAGCGACACTCGTGTGCGCCAGGGGCTGGGCTGAACTACCCCAGACACACATCTGGTCAACACGATCGCACATCCACGTCTCACCCCGCTAGGCTCCCCGGCCCTCGTCTGCCTCAGCTCTGAGCTGCCCAGCCAGTCAGCTGGGTCTTGATGAAGTGTCAGGAGCGCTGTGGCCAGAGAGCTGGTAAGTGCTTCTGTCCGCCCACTTCACTCCCACACCGGCCCGACCTGCCAGCCCTGCTCTTTCTGGCTGGGTATCTGTGTGTCTCCGGCTCCTGAGCCTGCAGGCACGCTGATTTCTGAACCCTCCTTGCCCTGCTAACCACTCAGACCAGCCATCATTCCAGGGGAGGCAATCCTAACATCGTCCCCTAACAACGCCACCACCCACTGCTCTGAGAAGTGGATGAGCCCAAGGAGACGCAAAGCAAGGTGGCCACAGACGGCTTCTCAGAGTTTTGGAAATGAAAACCATCCTGTGTAACAGGATGAGAGACGGGAAGAGGGCAGGGTTGGAGTGCTGATGTGCCAGTGTCCGTGGCAGAGCGAGCTGTACTGTGGGGTGCCGTGGGGGGCAGGCGAGGTGGGGACACACAGGAAGGAGAAACCTCTGTGCTGTGGCAAAGCTGCACTTCCCCAAGTCCCTGTAAAGCACTGGGAAGGGCGGTGGACACCATCTGCCGCTTCACGCACTGCATCCTGGACAACAGCAACCCATGGCCTCGAGAATGACGACCCTTTACCTCCCGGGTCCAAGCGCTTTGTGGCTGAAATTGTATAGGATAAGTAAGCACAACCATGAGCACATTCTCGCCACGGCAAGATCTCATCGCCTGTAGATCGTCCTCCACGTTGGCCTCAGCATGTGAGTACACACGGTAATTTAAAGATTAAACCACGAATTGCAATATCACCATACCATACTTGTCAGAAAACCAACAAGGAAAAAGTGGACGAACTGGGAAAGATTTATAAATAGTATATATCGCAGTTCTGTAACATGACCCAAGAAAACTTAGAGCTCAAGTTTATGGAGCAGAAAAACATCTGAAATGGCTTTGCTGCCCTCTGGTGTGAATTCCGGGAGTTTTACGAGAAGCACTAAGGCTGGTCAAGTCAGGCTGCGAACACCCATCACAGCTGCTTAGCTGACAGACTGGGCTCTAAGTGTCATGAGTGCCTGAGATGTTCTGCTGAAGGTCAGTGTTCCTGAGGCTTAACAACCCCTCGTGTAGCGTCGGGTGCTGGCGGCCGAGCCTCGGCCCAGGGAAAGGTGTGGACAGGTCTGACCCCCCTAGCTATGGGACCTTTGGACTTGGCCATGTCACCAGCTAAGTGGCTCCCTCCTCACATATCGCATGAGGGAACTCAGTTCACCACCACCTCACTCAGACGGCAAAGGGGCCAATGAGGCCACACGTCAGAGGGACACACATGGTGAAGCCATCACCACTCAACTGGGTTTAATTCTTCCCAACTAAGCTGTAATCCACCAGAAAGTGGGGATACCCTCCTCTCGTCTTTCTGTCCCTGCCACCACTAACTAGTACTACATGGTCACTGGGTATAGTGCCATCACTGGGCACCCAGACAACGGCCAAGTCACCAGCGAAGGCAGAAGGACTCGCAGCGCAGACACTGTAAAGGATGTCCCTCTGCTGGTCTCCAAGCGTCACGGTGCTTCAGCTCAGGGCATCAGGGACAGGCCTCTCCAACTGTAAATGAGACACTGGGAACCCTACTTTCTCCTCCAGGCTCCACCCAGGACACATGAGGCCACCACTTCGGGGCCTGTCACAGACCCAGCACTGTGGGGTGAGAGCTAGGTCCCCCTGGAGCCAGGCCCCCAGTTCCAGCCGCTCAGCTCCCTCTTCCTGCTCTTCTCTCAATTTCGTTGTCGCACACGCCATCCCACCAGAACCACGTGGAGGCCTCCCGCCCACTGACCGACGTGCCCTGCGGACGACGGGTGATGCACTTCAGAAACAGAAAGAGCAGGACGCAGAACCCTGACTGGAGCCCCTCCACCCAGGCCAGGCTCCCGCTGGAGGGAAAGGACTGACAGCGTCTGTGATGCAAACTGCCCCACGTGGACTGGGAGCCAGGGCGCCACCCCCACGTGACAAGGAAGTAACCCGGCAGAGCCCAGACAGATCAGGAAGCAAGACATTGGAGCTTAATTTCATCCTTTTATAAGAATTAGTTTTTATACAATTTCATAATCTTTAATGAAATCTTAATTAAGTTTAATCTTCTGGAGTGACTGATCCCAGAATTTAGCTGCCAAACCCCTCGCCCTCTGGCATGGCTCTCCCTCAACGTGCTCAGACCCGTCCACCCGTGCCCTTGAGCATCTGCTCCGTGCCAGGCACACACGAAGCACAGGGACAGAACCGGGGTGCCCCACAATCCTTGTACTAGACAACAACGTTTGATGGAAACCACTCTAAATTCTGAAGCATAAATGTAAACGCCTTTATTAAATTAAATACAATGGAGATCACTGGTTTTCAAATCACGATGCACCACCTGGTTGTACTCAGAGCGCTGAGTTCTCCAGGAGTGAATTTTAATTCAGCATCTAATTTTGACCACAATCAAATTATCCAGAATATACTTATTTTATTTGTCTTAGATTATGATGGGAATAACCCATTTTTCTGCTTTCTGGGTAACTGTTGAGAAACCAATCGTATTTTCAAAGTTGAATTACCTGACTGCTAGCAGCTCACCACGTAAGGTGAAATGATGCTCTAGAATGGGTAAGGTGGGTAATAATCACTCTTTCCCCAAATGAAAACAGAACCCACATTTTTTAAGGATGAGTTTAAATATCCAGTGCATTTTCTTAATTCAGCAGTGGCCCTTTTTCAATAATAAAATACGTAATGTCCAAAACCAACATAATTACCATTTATACCAATTTTTGAGCACAGAAAGACACCCACGCGGAGTTCCCCGTCATATGCCAGGTCCTTTAACAAGGGCACTGGAAGCAAAGGTTTTGAGCCTGGAGAGCCACAGAATATACTAGAATCACACAGGCTTGAGGCTGGTAGGATGAGGAATAAAGATGCTCCAGGAGACACCATGCAAGAGGCAGTGACTTGGTCTCCGGTCAGAAGGGCCCTCCTTCTTCCTTGTCAGGGACCCCACCACAGACCCTGGAACCAGCCTGAGTCTGGGACCTGGAGAAACGTGGGAGGACGCTCTTGTCGACGGCTGGGTGTGGCCTCCCCGCTGGCCTGGGGCTACGACCTTCCACTAATTCCTCCACCAACTCCTCACCTCTCCAGTTCACAAAAACACACGGACTAGTGGAAGACTTTTTGTTTTTTCTTGTGTTTCTGTTGTTAAAATATCTACCAAGTGTGAGTTTTGAATCAAGCAGCATCAGGAACCCAATAAAGAGTGAGATTTCTCAAGGTTTCAGGACTAGGAATCCATGTGTCAGAGTCATGAAGCTGAAATGGTAACACAACATCGCTGCCCTCATCTCACATGTACTTACTTGAAAAAACGCTTTGCCTTGTTATGTTTATCAACACATCTCTGTACGAACCCTACTAACGTTCACAACAGATTTCATCACACGTCTATATGAGATTTAACCTCCCGCTCCCCTAGAACCCTGCAAACGTTTGGCCGCTGACCACGGGCACCAGTCGTGAAAATGCCTGAGCTCTGGCCTCACTCTGCCTGGTTTAGCCGGGCTCAGTGGAGTCCAGTTTATTAAATCTCATCCTTCCATCCCCTCAATGCAAGCCTTAGCTCCCATTCTTGTCTTGAAGGAAACAAAAGTGGCCCTTAGCAATTAATAACCAGGACCAAAATGAGACCCACCTGTAAGTTTATATTAACCAAAATTAGGACACATTTTACCTGAAAAAACAGCAGGTGTCCCAGTAAGATCGGCATCAAAGACCAGTGACAAGTGGTTGGCTAAGCCACAGGCCAGCCGCCGTCCATCATCTGCTTAAAAAAGTGAGAGATACCCCTTATAAAATCCTCAGTCACCAGGGTCGCACCTGCAGCAGGTACAGTATAGGATGTTCAGTTAACTTGATGCTCGTTTCCTCGGGTAGTGAGAAAATCTGAAGCTAACAGGTAACTGCACTTACTCAACTGCTGACTACTGACACTGAGAGTCCCCAGGGGCCAGGCCCTGTGCTAGCCCTCATGTCACTCCCCCGAGACCTCATTTACAGAAGAGCAGCCTGAGGACTGGGAGCGGAAGCGGCGAGCCAGGGGTTGCGGTCTGGTCCACAGTCAGCGCAGGATCGGAACCTACGACACCAGAAATCCAGGGGGCCCACCCTGAGGCTGAGGGCAGCCTGCCTCCCATCAACCAATGCTTTAAGCGGCATATCTGACTAAGCAGTTCCACCTAAACGTTTCCATACAACAGGATGGAAATAAACTATAGACGTCCCCCATAAAATTCAGACCTGAGGATCCTACGTCTATAATCATAGACTGGACTGAGGGCCAGGAAAATCCAGAACCCAGAAACAGTGTTTACTTCTGATAAAAGAGCTCAAATGGTGGAGCTACCTATAGGAGGGCTGCCTTCTAACTTCTTCCAAACTTTATTTAGAGAAATGCTGATGTCCCAGAAAAGAAGTCTGGTAAAGGCATCTGACACACTTGAGAGCAGAGTGGCTCCAGGAGGTTGGGAGAGCTCGCCTGCAGGAAAGGCTCCATCTGAGGGAGGGACGGTGCTGACACGCGACATGGGTGCACTTTCCTTCACCCCATCGACAAACCAGATGACCGGTCTCCAGGGGAAAGTCGGTGACTATTTTGTAGCTTCTCTTCACCTACAAATAACCCTCATGGGCAGCCCTCCTGCCAGGCCCCCTTGACAGCTTCTGGAGGAGACGGTCAGACACACAGAGCGCAGACCTGGAGGAGCTTGTAATCCCCACTCCAGGTGCTGGTGTGCCACAGGAGCCACCACCCAAACGCCAATGCTCTGCACTAATTCTGCCTCCACTCAGGGGGAAGTGAGCTTTGATTTTAACTTAGACTAGACAAGGCCACATAACTTCAAGTAACCAAGATTTTAAAAATCCGTTTACCACGGAACAATGGGCAGAAGAGACTCTTAACACAGGCCGCAAAGCAGGCTCCCACCTGACTCAGCCTACCTGAGAACTGAAGACAGCTCACGGCCGCAGTGTCACCGGCTACAGCGAGCTGCTTGCTGAGTCTGCTGGGCAGAGAGCTCTCCAAACGGTATTCCTTACTTTAAGGAAGATCAGAGATAATAAAGATCAAGAGACAGTTCAAAGTGAGATTAAAAATCAAAATCAAACTAGAAGTGGATTTTCCCCTATTTGCATGTATAATTTTATTCCATCAAATTTGAATATATATATATAAACTCTTAGATTCAAAACCATGAAATAACTCTTTAATATAGACTTATATTCCATAGTGCCAAAAAATGCATGTGTTTTAAGTATAAAATATAAGGATTTATCGGGTTTAATAGAAATTGACAAGAAGACTATGATGATTGGGGGAGGGTTCTTAGAGAAAACACATTTTACATCTCAGTTTCATACTCTATGTGGGTGGCTGTCATAATACTAATTACTCAAATAATCTACAAATGGCTTCTATTTACCATGAAAATAATCACATTCCCAGTTTCTACATGAAGCCAAGGAAGGCTGGGAAAAAGGACTGAAGCTCAAGATCCAGGGCAGGACAGGAGGAACCTGTGAGCAGGGCACATGGCCCATCTTAGGGGCAGCCAGACCTTGAGGCAAAATCTCTCCGTTGTTCAGTTTCAGCAACTGGTTTTACAGCCACCAGGTGGTGCAAGGCCATGGGCCGGGGACCAGCCTGGCGGTGTGAGGCTGACTCCTCACTGTACCCCTGTGGCCTCCTCAGTCCCAGGATCCACACCGTAAATTGAACAGGAAACCACCTGTCACAGTGTCGTTACGGGGTCTGAGAAACGTAGAAACACGCCAGGCGCCCAGCACAGGGCAGGAAAGGGAAAATTGCTGCGATCTCAAAGTATGTTGTCCTAAAAACTGGAAGTTACTGAATGACAAAGAATATGCATTTATTCCTACCATGTGTATTCTGTAAAAGCTGTAAGACTGGTTTTGCAAGCCTGCCTGGCAGAGAGACAAGGCCATCCTCTCGAAGTCAAATCTAGAAGGTGTTCAGATCGCCTTTCTCTAGGAAACATTTGCCTGTACCCAGGACATCGTGTTGGGTCATCACCAGCTCGGCCACCTGCAGCCTTTCAGCACAATGACCCCGAGGGCCAGAAACGTATCAACGAGACTTGCTCAGGCTGGAGAGCCAGGCTCCTCATAGAAAAATATCACCAAAAAAATCAGAGTTCAGTATAACTCTGGATGCCGCATTTCACCCTGGACCACTGAATGTTTTTATAGGGTTTGAGGGCATTTGTTGTAGGCACATACTTAACATCAATGACCAACTCAAATGGAGAGCAGCAGAGAGTGGCAGGAAGAGCCACAGGGTTCAAGAAAACATCACTAACTACAGGTAAAATCAGCGTTTGGTGCACGTTTCTGCAGAGCTCATGACTGTCCAGGTGCAGATGCGATTGCATTAAGTGAGTAACATGTTAAACACTGTAGCCCAAATCTCTGTTTAGATGACATAACCTTCAAGTGTGGAACTGGGAGGGCCCTGGGGGGCCCCCCAAAAGCCTTCTTGTCTAGATTAACGGGCCCAGGGAATCTGTGGGACTTGTGCACATCACACAAGGGTATGGAGCCAGAGCCAGAAGGCCAGCCCAGGGCCATGGGGATGCTGGATGAAGGGGAGCCTTTCCAAATCAAACCATTCAAAATTAACACTCAGCACTAGAACTGCTCAAATTTTTCCATCCAATTATTACCTAAGAAGCTTATCAAGAATAATCATTAGCTACAATACTTTCTAAAACTAAATTGTAACAATTATACCAAAATTGTTAAGGTGGTAAAAATAACAGCATGTCTGAAAAATGATTAATATGAAAGAATTAAATTTGACTAAAAGGATATATATAAAAAACATATACAAATTTGTGTATAATAAGGCCTTGGGCCGGCCCCGTGGCCTAGTGGTTAAGTGCGCGCGCTCCGCTACGGGCGGCCCGGGTTCAGATCCCAGGCACGCACCGACGCACCGCTTCTCCGGCCATGCTGAGGCCTCGTCCCACATACAGCAACTAAGAAGGATGTGCAACTATGACATACAACTATCTACTGGGGCTTTGGGGAAAAAAAAGGAGGAGGATTGGCAATAGATGTTAGCTCAGAGCCGGTCTTCCTCAGCAAAAAGAGGAGGATTAGCACGGATGTTAGCTTAGGGCTGATCTTCCTCAAAAAAATAAAAAAATTTAAAAAAAAAGAAGGTCTTATACTTGTCTGAAAAAAATTCAGTTAAATATTTGAAGGGTCTCTTCAAATTATTTCAAATTTACTTTGAATGCATAAACTAGTTACATACCATTTGGTATTGTTCTTGCAGCTTGAAGATCTTTTACCATCATTCTTGATGTTAGTTTTTGGTAAAAACATGGTTACACTGTGGAAAGAAAACTCTTACGTCATTCTCAAAGATTGAAAGTTCTAAGATTCTAACAGACCTATATTTTGTGGTGAAAAAATATATATAAATACATAAACATTTTCAGTGTCCCAAGTTACTAATAAACTGAACATTTAATTATTTTAATTTTAACAGCTATTTTTCCAATTATATATCTATATTGGCGATTCACTACTGGAAAATAAAGCATATTTAGGTATAAAAATTCTGGAGAATACTGTGCTATTTACTTACAAATTATGGATTACTAGAAAAAAACTAAGATTATTTTTGCAAAGATCACATTGTAAATTATCTATTGATCGCATTTCGTGAGATTTGTGTGAAAGAGTTATAAATCAAAAAACTCCTCACAAAGGGGGCCAGCCCCCTGGCCTAATGGTTAAGTTCGGCACGTTCCGCTTCAGCAGCCTAGGTTCACGGGTTCGGATCCCAGGCCTGGACCTACACCACTCGTCAGCCATGCTGTGGCGGCATCCCATATATAAAGTAGAGGAAGATTGGCACAGATGTTAGCTCAGGGCTAATCTTCCTCAGCAAAAAAGAGAAAAAAAAAAACTTCTCAAAAAGGCAGAATGTCCCTTAAATTGAATACAAACTATGATTCTTATGACATTGTTTCCTTTCCAGAGAATAGATTTATATAATCATAATAGAAGTCAAATTCCATTTATGGACATTATTCTACAAGTCAATTCAGAAACAGAAGTGCAAAGTACCAGGAAGTCACACTGAATTCTCCCTTTAATAAAATGTGAACTTTAAATAATGATGTTAATTAAACAATCACCTTGTACTGGCCCATTTTTCAGATGCACAGAGCCCTGGAGAGCTGCCCCTCCCTTCTGACAGCACTGGGAAGAGCCCATGCTGTGTGTGCCCTGGATGTGTGGTGCTGAGGTCCAGGGACAGACATGGGGACAGCCACATCCCCACCCTGCACCTGCATCCAGGCCACACAGGGCGAGCACCACGCTCAGCCCAGAGCTGTCAGGACAAGACGGGGCAGGAGGGGGCCACACCTGGGGGCTCTATGTTTGCTGAGGATCCGCAAGTTCCCCCGGGGTGCTGACACCGGCTGGGGCCTGGATAAGGCAAGGACACAAGCCCTGTGAGAATCAGAGGAGAGTGTCCCCCACAGAGAACAAAGGGCAGAGGGCCACTGAGCAGGGACTAGCTGGGAGCATGAGGAGGAGCAAGCATGCCACCTGTGGGCTAGAGTTTGGGAAGCACACCAGGAAGAGAGGCGGGCACAGTCAAGGCCAGCCTCCCATCCTCTCCATCCATCTCACACTGCCTCAGAGGTGTTGCCGTGCTGCGTGTCCCGACCAGGTGATCCCCTTGAAAATCCTGTAACAGCACCGTGTACTTTTCCTGTAAAGTTCAAACCCAGGGCCGTCCATGTTCTGGCCCCCGCCCTGCCCTTGGGCTCCCACACAGGGCCCCACACTCAAAACATGTCTCAATACTGTGGACCCTAGCAGTCCACACTGAATGTACAGATGACACTACTGCTGAGCCATCCCACAGGGTCAGGGCATGGACTGCTGTGCAGTTTTGCTGGGGCACAAATTCAGAATCCATCCATCCATCCATCCACCTGCCCTCAAGTGCTTTGTGTGAGGGTCCGAGGTGCCAGGTGCTGTCCCAGGCCCGGGGGTTTATGGAACAGATAATCAGTAAAACACACAGTCATGTCAGCCAGTGGTTGAGCCAAAGAGAAGGAGTAAAGCAGGAATGGGCTGGCAGAGGTGGCGGAGGCTGTAACTTTACACAGAGCGGCCAGGACAGCAGCCTGCACACTGAAAGCAGAGGCTGGCTGCCCTACAGGACCTGGGGGAACCACACGGAAGCACACCGGGGAGGGAAGGGCCAGGGCAGGAGGGACAGATGGATGAGATGGGACAGGGTGACCAGATGTGGCTACAGGGGGTCCAAGCGGGAAGCACGGTAGAGGTGAGGTCAGTGGGGACGGGTGGGTGGATGCCAACCAAGGAGAACCCTGGAGAGCCTACCAAAGACCCCACTTGTGCTCGGCATGGGGGCCCCATGGGGCTTCCAGGTAATGGCCATTTTTGTCACTGCGTTAAGAACAGATAAAGGGTCAAGATTTGGGGTGGGAGGAGGGTGGCACGTCTGCATTTTAGACAGAAAAGCCAAGCTTGCCTCAGAGACATGGGGCTCCTGAGACACCAGGACCTGAAAGTCCTCAAACATCGCCGTTTCACATTTCCTCGTCTTTGACCCCTCCCCGCCCACCTCAAACAGTCAGGGCTGCTGATGCCAGTGCTGAACAGACTGGATTTTAATGCCCCGAGTTAGAGCGAGGCCAGTGTAGACAGGCCTCCATCGCTGCCTCCCTCTCTCTTGGTCCCAGTCCACCCTCTCCTCTCCCCTCACTAGGTTATCACTCATTATCACGATTATCAACCAAGGATAATCTGATCTGAGGGTGATCTGAGGCTTGGTACACAGTAAGCACTCAATAAATGCTTGCTGCTGCCACTTCTGTGACTGCAACATTCTGAGGTCCACATTTTAACTGCTGTTCGTTCATTGTCTCCTCACTCCCGAGATGACCCTCAAGGACACACTTCTGTCTGTATTTGAGCCCTGCCTCCACGGCGCGCCACACCGCTGCTCCTGTTCCAGTGCGAGTGGCCTGTGCGCTGCTTTACTCACTGCGGGGCGGCTGCGTACCCAGATGACCTGACTCTACTGTGGAAAATCAGGGGCTGGTCCTTTACGACACTCCGTACAGCTGTATAAAAATGAGTTTAAAGGTGAAGCAAATATTTAACATTGCCATTTCATTCTGGACACAACAAGAACACGGTGCCTTAAAAACAGAAAAGTTCAAACAGATGGAATGAGTTTATGACCTAAAAATTTAAGAGATTTCATAGCTCATGCCAAGCCAACCAATACCAGCAAAGAAGGTTAAGTCAAGGCCATTAAAGGCATAAGAAGACAACAAAACATGTTTTTCTCCTTCCTTAAATAACACAGAATTGCAATATGTTTAATACTGCGTATTTCAAATCCTTATGGACTAAAACCTCAGCTCTTCCCTGCAGTGCTGGCCAGAGGGGCGTCATCAGGAAGAGACTGCCCACATTGTCATGAAATGGGCCACAGGCAGAACTCAGTCTATGTGACATTCTGTTCATGGGACACTAAAAATTAAATATTTTTGAACTCCTATGAATTATACCTAGTTCAGGAGAAGAAACATCTAGCACATTGCCTACCAAAAACAGCATGTAGAATGCAAAGAAGCAGAGAAACAAAGGTGTAACGGAAAGAAGGATGCCCTGAACGCTGTCTTTGACAAACACAAATTCACAAAGCAACAGAACGATGCTAACATCATAACAACTGAGAAGGAACAACTTTTGTATTTTATATTCAGAGAATGTTATACTAACCAGATTGTTTTTGACTAGCCGGCTTGCCACTTTTTTCCTCAACAATTCCAAAATACAGTGGAGAGGTTGGTAAGACACCAGAGCTAAAATAAAAACACAAAATCATACTATGAGGGCAAAATACTACAATGGAGCTGTTGCAACAAAATGCATGTTTTAGAACAGTTCTCATGATTAATTCACACAGATATGGATATGCAATATTTGAATGTAAGGAAACTATCAAGCTTATTCTTCCCGGAAATACATTAATATTTTTAATAAAAGTGCTGTTTTATAATCTAAATTCTATCCTGAAATAAAATAGTGTTTCACATTAAAATAAATGATGAGCCATTTAGATTTAAACAAGATGGAGGCATTGGCACGAGCAAGAATTTCTTTCAGAGTTTACTAAACTTTAATTTCTTAAGATAAAAAGGAATCTAAATTCTGCCAACTGATAGACCAGCTCCTGTATGTCCTCCTTGAACAGACTGTACCGAGGCAGCACTGAGAGATCCTCTCCCAAGTCGGGGCGCCGGCAAGACCTCATCAGAGCGGCGACGTGGATCTCCAACATGGCAACCTCACTTCCGAACATGGACGTGAGTAAGCAGAACGCCTGCACGGGAGGGACGGGGTGTGAATTAACTCTATTGCTGTGATACAGGTGTGAACGTGTATCCATAACTCTCGTCATCAATACAGTGCTTCAAAAATTAAATCTGCTTCACTTATAGTTACACCATTATACAGTGTATATATATAGGTAATATCACATTGTTATATATAGTATTTATATAGTCCTATTATACAGTATGTGTATCTAAAGTACTATTATATAGTGTATTTATATATATAGTACTATTACATAGTGTGTGTGTATATAGTCCTATTATATAGTGTATGTATAAATATAGTCCAATTTATAGTGTGTGTATATATAGCCCTATTATATAGTATATGTACATATAGTACTATTATATACTATGTGCATATATAGTCCTATTATACAGTATAGGTATATATAGTATCATTATATAGTGTGTGTATATATAGTACCATTATATAGTATATGTATATATAGTACAATTATATAGTGTGTATATATAGTACTATTATACACTGTATGTATATATAGTACTATTATATAGTGTTTATATGATATATAGTACTATTATATAGTGTGTATATTATATATATAGTATATGTATATATATAGTGTATGTAGTATTATTATAGAATGTGTATACATACACATTTATATTATATATAGTACAATTATACAGTGTGTATATTACATATATAGTACTATTATATAGTATTTATATATATATATAATACTATTATAGAGTGTGTGTATATAAAGAGTACTATTACAGAGTATGTATATATATAGTATTATTATAGAGTGTGTGTATATAGTACTATTATAGAGTGTTTATATTATATATAGTACTTCATAGAATATGTATATATATTGTACTATTATATAGTGTGTGTAAACATAGTACTATTATATAGTGTATATCTATACACAGTCCTATTATATAGTATGTATACATAGAGTATATATTTACACTATTATATAGTTTGGTAATAGAAATTGCACACTACTGTGTGAGTCATTCAAACTTTCACGGATAAATCTCAGTTAGTAAGCCAGTCGTTATAATACAGGGAAGAAGGTAAGTGTAGATCATAGGACAGACAGATGCATCCTACAGAATTCAAGTACAGCAATGTTTCGTGACTCACCTCATGATGACCAGTTTTGCTCACCATTGCACATGATCCGGCAACTTGAATGCTGAGGTTCCTAAAATCTTCATTTTCAGCAAAGAGAAATGAAGAAGCAATGATTAAGGGGTAGGGAAAGAGAACCAAATACTCATTGACACATCTATTCACCGTATCCTAAGTGCCCGCTGCACACAGGCCGTGGTGGGGGCTGGGATGCAAAGAGAGCAAGTCAGGGTCCCTCCATAGGTGCAGCTGGAGCCCCGTGGAGAAGTGGACCTCAGCACAGACCACAAACATAACTCTGTAACATGGCTGTGAAAGTGCTGGGGAGGAAAGACAGAGTTCCCATGAGAACATAGACCCTGATCTGAGCCACATTTCACTGAGTCTTAAAGGACAGCAGGACTGGCCAGCCCAGGAATGAGGAGCAGCGCTCAGGCACCAACGTTTACAGAGCTCAAGGAAAGTCCCTTAACCAAGCAGGAACACGATGAGAAGGGAGAAGCAACCTCCCAGGAAGAGGTGAGACCTGGGCCTGGGCGAAACTAAGAATCCACTCCATCCCCAAAGCTTCCGGGGCCTAGAGAGCTTAAAGGAGAAAGGCGGGAGATTGCCTTTAAAAGTGACCTTGGCTGCTGCCCACGAGGGAGGGGCAGGGGAGGGGATGGGAGGGAAGAGAAGGGCCCCTTCCCAGAAGAGGGGCACTGAAATGACTGGAGGTGGGACTGAGGGGAGGGAAGAGGGAGGTGCCGGTAGTCATGCCTACATTTCTGGCGGGAGCAACTTAGTGGACAGAATCTTAGGACAGGAATCAGGTTGGAAAGGAGAGCACATCAGCTCAAATTAGACAGGTTGAGTCTGACATGCTGTGAGGTTGTCCAGGCACGGGTGCCACGTCTTCAGCGTGAAATACTGAGAGAGCTAACATAAGAGTCCTTGATACAACCTGGCACAGACCCCCGAGCAAGGAGGGGAAGGGCGTCCCACAGAGCCAGATAGGGGAGAGGACAAAGGACGAGGAGTAGCTTCCGGGGGGCACCACCAGAGGTCAGAGCAGAACGAGACACCATCCGTGGGATTCAGCAGCACAGAGGTGACCGTGACCCTGAGGAGAGCCGGCTAGGGCTAGTGATTGACCCATCTCGTCCTCAAACTCAGGGGACAGGCCTTCTACACTGAAACTGTTACTCCCCAGATAGTAGACAAAGAAAATGTCAATGTCATATGAAATTTCTATTTGAATTCTGATCTCACCTTTGTAATACAAAACTGCTTCCAGTTCAAAGTTTGCCAAGTTAAATATGAATAAACCAGCTGAGCTTCCAATCCACAAGCAGCTGGCGTTCTCAGAAGAAACACTAATTTTAAAAGAAAAAGAGAATAACTGTACTGATCTTACTCCTTAAACTTCAGTTCCAGAGCGTGTCACTGAACATCACACTAATTCTCCAGCAAGTGGAACGAAGCGACGAATAACGGTGACAACTCACAGGTTTCTCACCTGCTGTTGTGGGAGGCTGGTTCTAACCATCTATGATCTACAGTTACATTTGACCCGGCTGCTATCAAAATTGTTTGGGGTTTTCTAGGCATCCACTGTCTAGTGAAGACAAGTAACACAAATGGCCACAAACTGGTCCCAAATCAACTGTGATCTGCAAGGTTTTTTATTTCTTCTGATGTCACAAAAGAGACTGGTGCCTGCGACCTCTGCAAGACACCGCACAGGTGGGCGCCCCTGCGAGTGAGGCTTAGTGCCACCAACTGGTGCACCTAGTGGTCCTGCCAGGCAGCATTAGGAAATGAGGAAACAAGCCCAAGAGAGACTACACCCAGAGTAGCAGAGTTCACAGGAAGGCAAACGAGCTCCACTGTTGCTTCTTTTTTTTCAGTTTACAAACTAGATAAAGGTTAATAAACTGACTAATAAGCCTCATTCTGGACTGAGGCTTGCCAGACAGACTCAGCACGGCTCTCCAGATCCACCTCTCTCCCACTACCAGCTCCAGAACACTAGTCCAAACACCAGCCTCGGTCACCTGGCTCCAACAGCCCCCAAGCCCCTGGGGCTCATTCTCTGTGTCCTCGTCCTCCAACACCACTCCAAAAGTCGACCAGATGGGTCATCGTGAACAGAAATCGCATCCTCTGTGCCCTGCCTCTGCTCTAAGAGGAGACGTCAGGGATCCATGGCCTCAGGTCCTCTAATCCGCTCAAGCACAGGCCAAGCGTCTGCTCCCGTCCCTGCCTCAGCCCCGTGGTGTAGACCAGGCAGTGGCCGCCACTGCTGGGCCATCAAGGCAGGGCTGCAGCTGGGCCAGCAGGCTCCTCAGGTCTCCATCCCCAACAACTGCTCCTCGTCCAGGAAGATTGGAGGCTGGTCTCTAGTCATCTCTGGAGCTTTCCACGCTGTGCGTGGGCCAGAGGTGAAGACAATTGTAATATATTCTTTTAATCACAAACAGCAGCTTCCTTACATTACCAAATATGTATAATATTTCTATCAAACATAGAAACAAATAAAATTCACTTGGGGTCAATTTTAAATGTATGCTATACGGCGCAGATGGGGGAAAAATTTAGAATGAGTTATGACTGTCTCCCCTTGACCCTATTACAGAGTCAAGATCTGCCTAGATCTTGATGAGCAAAATTTAAAATAATCTCATTTCTTTTAAAAAATAGACTTAAAAGTAATTAATCAAGTTTACCTTTAAGGACTTAAAATACACAATCCTAATAACAGTTATTATTACTCAAACAGATAAAAATAATTTGGTTTTATTTTACTCATTCTTAAAAAATGAACCTACTTGAAGAGGTTTTCTTCATGCAGCATTGGCCACGTTCTTTGTACTTACAATCCACGTTCGGAACTTAGAACAAGCGACAGGTCACAGTGCGCCAGACTCAGGATAGGAAGCGCTACTTCAGTCTCTCCTCCTTTCTCCGGTCCATTCGTGGAGGGAAGCTGACTCTCTTCTAGGAACAGAATTATTGATAATCTGAGAAGTGAAATTAAAATGACCGACCAAGGTAAAGGCAAACAGTTAACAGGGTGAGACGTTGTAGGAAATATCTGCAGCTAGAATAACTCATGAGTAAGAAACACTCAGACACACACATTGTAAAGAACAAGGTTCTTTACTCCAACGTGCGGCCTGGAGGGCAGAAAGATGGAGTTTCAAGTATAGAACCAGGAAACACAAGCAAGGAGGAGCTGGTCAACTCAGAGTTCCACGCGTGTTCCTAAAGTGGATTTAGGGTCGACTTTGTCACAAACGGGTATTTACAGGAAATCATGAAGGCTAAAGTTTAAAGCATTAGGAAAAAATAGATATATTAGATAAAGGTAATTTCTGACCTACTTTAAACAGAAAGAATTTAAAGCTATCCACACACACAAAAAAAAAACCACACAAACTAAATTAAAAGAAAGAATAAGAATGATGATAAACTTGAAGGGCAGCAGAGCAGAAATATGCTTGCTGTAACATGAAAATTATTGGACTGCACACACCTATAAAACAGAGCCGTTAGCCGGACTAAACTGTAAAATCAACAGTGCTTCTAGAAAGATGCCAGCTCCTTCTGTGACAGTATGGGAGCTACTAGAGCAGGTGGTGATGGAGTGAGATGGGGACAGGAGGAAGCCACTCTGGGCAGAGTGAGAAGACGGGTGCCGAGCAAGAGGATGGTGGGCAGGGCTGGCCGAGGTGGAGTCTGTGATGTGCAGGGAAGACCAGGTGAGGACCTGGAGGATGCTGGGCTGGATGAGATGGAATCTGTGATGAGCAGGGAAGACCAGGTGAGGACCTGGAGGATAGCGAGTTGCGTTGGATGAGATGGAATCTGTGATGAGTAGGGAAGACCAGGTGAGGACCTAGAGGATGGCGGCTGGGCTGCGCTGGATGAGGTGGAATCTGTGGTGTGCAGGGAAAACCAGCTGAGGACCTGGAGGATGCTGGGCAGGGCCAGACTGATGGAAGTGGAATCTATGATGTGCAGTACACCAGTCTGCTCAGGATGGAAAAATTCATGGAAGGCTGGAAGGTCTGTCCCCCCTGGTCTCCCCACTCCATGACAACCACCAGCAGAAGCTGGTGTTCACCAGGCTCCCCGTTCACCAAACTTCCCCAAGCACACAAGAGGAGCCTTCACTCACTCCCACCCCATCCTTTCTCACAAGACCTGCCTGGTACCAGGTGGATGTCTAAGGTCATGACCCTGGTCTTCTCCTAATAAGAAACCATCTCCTCCCCATTCTCCCTCCACCACCCCTAATAGGACCCTAGACAGGCTGCTCAGGGAGTGCTGTGGGTGGAGCATGAGCCCCTCAGAGGAGTTGAGTGACTGAGAGTACCTGGCAGGTTGTGGGGCTGGGACTTGACCTTCCTGGAGGAGACACTCTCTGTCTTTTTCTTTAGGTCAACATGTGTCACACAACGATAATGATGTCTTTCACCCAAACTGAAGATCCAAAGCTGGAAAAGCAAAATGTATAGACACATGACTCGCTCATCAAATGGTACAGATGAAAACGCAGGAAAAGCCAGACGAGAAAAATGAGTTGGGAGCAGACAGGAACAAGAGACAAGTCCAAGTGGCCTTCAGAGATCCCCCTTGACCTTCTTCTCTGGTCCTAACGCCCATTCTCAGATCCCCTCCTTCCTTCATCCCACAATCTCAGAGTACTTCCTCGTATCGGCATGTCAGTCAAGAGTACTGACTTTAGGTGCAGACAGACTTACAGGTCTTCTACAAAGCACTCTACCTAAGAGGAGACCATGCTCTCATCTCCAGGAGTCCAGCCCATTCTCTCTAAACCAAACACCATGAATACACAGCCACAAATACATCTGACATGTCACTGGGTGATAGCAGTCAACTTTGCCAAAATGAAATTATCTTCTTTTACAAAAATATATCTGTGATATTGTGATTTATAATAAGAAATATATATTTGGTCTTGGACGCTGTTCCTGGCACGGAGCCCCTAAAACCCTTGGAATTTCCTAAATGATGAGAGCTGCACAGGTGTCTTTCCTTATGTGAATGAGGTGGCTTTGGGAAGCCCCTAGGTCACCTCAGGATGGGGGCTGTGGCCAGTGGAACCAACCACATGATTAGAGGCTGTAACTTTCAGTCCCACCCCTGACTTCTGGGGAAGGGAGAAGGGCTGGAGATTGAGCTCAATCACCAATGACCAATGATTTAATCAATCCTGTCCATGTAATGAAGCCTCCATAAAAATCCCAAAAGGATGGCTTCAGAGAGCTTCCGGGTTGGTGACAACATCCACTTCAGGACGGTGATGCCCCCCAACTCCATAAGGACAGAAGTTCCTGCACTTGGGATTCTCCCAGACCTCACCCACTGTAAGTCTTCCACCTGGCTGTTCATCTGTATCCTTTATCATGTCCTTTATTATACAATAAACTGATAAACAAGTGCTTCCCTGAGTTCTGTGAGCCACTCTAACAAATTAATCAAACTCGAGGAGGGGGTCCTGGGAACCTCCAATTTGTAGCCAAGTCAGGCAGAAATTGTGGGTAACCTGGGGACCTACTGTTTGCAATTGGTATCTGAAGTGGGGGCATCTTGTGGGACTGAGCCCCTAACCTGTGGGGTCTGGCCCTCTCTCCAGGCAGACAGTGTCAAGATTCAGTTAGATTGTAGGACACCCTGCTGGTGTCGTGGAGAGTTGCTTCCTGTGGGGAAAACCCCACACATTCGGTGACCAGAAGTGTCACAAGTGAAGTGTTCTGTGTGAAAGTAAAGAAGACTCACAGGAGGGAAGAACTTTCCCAAATTATATCAAGAGGATCTTTTGAAAAAGAGAATAGGGGGCCGGCCTGGTGGTGTAGTGGTTAAGTGTATGTGCTCCACTTTGGCAGCCTGGGGTTCACAGGTTGGGATCCCAGGCACAGACCTATGCACTGCTCATCAAGCCATGTTGTGACAGGCGTCCCACATAAAATAGAGGAAGATGGGCACAGATGTTAGCTCAGGGCAAATCTTCCTCACCAAAAAAAAAGGGGGGGGGTGGGAATAGTATCCATACTTTGTGAAGTGAACCTAAATGTCTCACCTAAAAAACTAAGTTTTGAAAAAGATCAAATATCTTCAAAACATAAAGCTGACACTAACGGCTGTGTGAGTCGTTCTCAACTGGAGCCTTTAGGATGTACAGATGCACAGCTCCTCTGCAGTCGAGGGTCCAGGCGGGGGTGTGAAAACCCCACAGTGACGCCCGGGGCCCCCAAAGGCCTCGTCTCAGCAGCTGAGGCCGACTAGTTCCTTCAAGTCACAAAGAGCACAAAGTAACCAAAGACCTTCTATGCACGTGTTCACTTAGTCGTAACAACATTTGAAATTGGAAATGGATTTTGTGGTGCTCTCACCTGGCCATCAGCACACCCAGTAACCAGCTGCTGACTTTCTTCATCGATGAAGAGACTCAGGAGTGGGGAGGCTATGGAATGGAATATGTGAATATTTAGCTTTAAAAGCACTTGATATATTTTAAACTGAGAACTATCAGTTTTACTTACAATATTTCTTTGAGTCAAGTTTGAACTATTCCGAAATAATTTCTTCCCCAGGAAGCAGAAACTGTAAGTGAATACAAACTTATTTGTGAGTGAGTGTGGGAAGACTGGGAAAAAAGCACTGGGAGGTGTCGATTACAATTACAGCCTGTGAGGACGGATCCGATGCTCCCACCCCGTCTGCCCAAGCAGAGAGCCTGGTGCAGTCATTCACACCACTCCCTGAATCACTGATTCCAGCAGCTTTATGACCAGAGTGAGAACAGCACCAGTACCCAAGGAGCAGTAAACTCACAGTAGAACAACGCTTGAGTAAGCCAGAAATAATAAAATCAGTGATGAAAACAGCAGTCAACTGGATGTCATTTTTTTTTTAAATTATTGCCTCAGATATCCTATCATTTAAAACTTATTCTGAATCTAAACTGTCAAGAATTTAGGAAAATTAAGATAAAGTTATTAAAAACATGGCATATCCTAAATAAACTATAAATGTCATCAAAACCAAGTTTGCCATTGTTTTCTTGACAGTCAAATAATAATTCCACAGAATTAATGTCAGGAAAATAATTCCAACATAATTCCAAAAGACATGCTTTATCCCTGAGATTGGTAAATGTATTCAAGTTGTTAAAATATCATATTCTCCACATGGATAAATTAATCTCAGGAAGAGTGCTGAAGCTTTGGGGAAATATAAGAGTAACTCTACCAGGTTACAAGGTATTTGTATATTCTTTAAGCTGTATTTTCTTGTTACTTGTCCCAAGAAAGGAATTGTCTGATATTAATTTTCTATTCCTCTTCTCCACGTTAACTGGATTGTGCATGCAAGAGGTACACAGCAACCCTGGAAACCAGTCCTAGGAGGTGCTTGGGGAAACCTGCATGGGAGGTCATAGGCAACAGAAGTTTGGGAACGCCCATACCCTGCAGCACCGCCAGCCCCACAGTGTTGCAGCCCCAGGGGCACTTGCACTGCACTGCTCAACACTGTGACCCCACCTGTGTGATCACCCATTGGTGTCAGGCATCACCCACAGACAGTCTGCGGAAAGTACGCAGCTGCCATAGAACGCACGAGCTTCACGAGTGCTTTCTGCCCACAGGAGTCAGGCATGTTCCTCTCTCCCGACCACACCCACCGGATCCATCAGGCAGTTGGCCCTGAAGACCCCTTAGCTCTGGGCCCTGGCTCTATGGGATGGCAAAGGGTCCCCTTTCCCGATGGTGGACAACACTTTCCTCAGAGCCCACCAACACGCTTTTCCTATTTTCCGATATAGAAAGGCTCAGAGTCCAAGTATATCCTCCAAGAAAAGTAACTGTTAAGTGAATCATCTCTATGTGCAGATGGGAGTGAAACGGCATTGAGGAGTGACACTCAGATCCCCCTGAATGTCATGGCTTCAGCTTACAGAACAATACGTGCACCAGGAGAACTGCGTTACGCAGAGCCTACTGACAGAAAACATGTAAAAGTGTCGAGTTACCTGTTAACACTGACGAGCTGTATATTAATGATCCCAGATGATGGTCCCAAACCTTTGGACAAACACACATTTCTTTAGAAGAGGTAAAACCTTTGCCATTATTGCTATAGCTTCAACCAGTACTTCTACCCAACTACAAATCAATCTATGTGAATGGTTTTCTAAAAGAGAAAATAATAATAAAATAAGTATATAGATAATAAAGCTGTAGAAACACAATAAAAGATGTCAGAATCATATAGAAAAAACCTAACAACATTTCCAGAAATAACAACCTATGGGTTTGGAAGACCCAAGACAAGATGACGCTGGAGCCACATCCAGCTCCTCATCTACATTCCCAAGAGGAGGCATGAAGCTTGGTGCAACCTGCACCCTACATTTACTGTGTGACAGGCACACTCTGCTGCTTTCCCAACACTAGCTCCTGCAGTGCTCACAACCCCCATGGCGATGGGCGCCAGCACATCCACTTTGCAGATAAGAAAAGTGAGGCACAGGGCAGTTATCCGTCATCTGTCGGCAGTTGGTCAGTGGTAGGGCTGGGGTTCTGGCCGGACAGCTGGCTCCAGAGGAGGGAAGAACCCACTTCAAGTTGGTTTCACCAGGCAAGAAACTTCAAGATGACGACCCCAGCGTTTTCACATTCTCTCCTCTCTCTGCAGATGCTATTAACTACCCTCAACTTTTTTTTCCATTGCAACGTGTCACGTCCTCCCCTTGCCAGTGGGATAACAATCATAACACTGGCTAGCTTGGAGTGGGATGGGAACTGAGCTTGCATTTTATTTTATTTTTTTTTATTTTATTTATTTATTTTTCCCCAAAGCCCCAGTAGATAGTTGTATGTCATAGCTGCACAACCTTCTAGTTGCTGTATATGGGACATGGCCTCAGCATGGCCAGAGAAGTGGTGCGTCGGTGCACGCCCGGGATCCGAACCCAGGCCGCCAGCAGCGGAGCGCACGCACTTAACCGCTAAGCCACGGGGCCGGCCCTGAGCTTGCATTTTAAATTATCTTCTTCTTAAGTCAATTTAGTTCTGATTAGTCCCCTGATATTGGAAAATGGCTCTTCTGCTCTGGTCCCGAGGCAACATTGTAGAGATAAATTAATGTTTCAGCTCTCCAAGGGCCTGCATATGAGGAGGAGGGTCCACAGCTGACTCAAGCCCGTCTGGGACTGTAGGGACACAAGAGGGTGCTGTGAGGGCCACATCGTCTTCCCGCACCCAGCCGGGGACCCCAGCCAGAACATCAGGCCGAGATTCAGGATGACGGCCATCATACAGTGTGGTAGGAATAAAAGTATGTATGTGGCAGTGACCGTAAACCAATCACCTGTGGTACCTGAAGGCACACGTAGTCCAATGGCCATTCCCTTACCTTAAAGCTTCTGTCCCCAGACACTGAGATGATGATTCGTGCTTGCCAAGCACAAAACTCAGCTGCAGTCACAGGCCTCCGGTGGCCCTCCAGCTCAGCTAGTATGGACAAGCTCTAGGAGAATTTATGAGGAAGATCAGTAACTGAACGTTCTGATAATTATTATCATTAAGAAGTTACATATATCTCACAGAAAACAGTTTCTGTTAAAATAAATTCTACTTTACATAATCCTCTCTTCCAAATTTGAAATTATCTGTATATAAACCTAGAATTTAAAATTCAGCTGGCTGAGCTAAGAGGGGAGCATATGCCACATCAACAGCAACTTTGAAAGACAAAAGCTAACCGAGGCCAACCCTAACCAAGCTGTGGAGCATGTATCTCGAGGCCCTCCCGTCTTCCCACAGTCCTCCTCCCACATGCTGCTCTGATGCCACTCTCTGCTGCCAGGACCGCCCAGGACGGCCCTGCAGAGGCAGGTGGAGGAGCCCTGCTCCACCTTCATTCTCCCTCACCCCTCCCCGCCATCATCAACGTGTATCTACCTGACACGCTGTCCTTCAGCAGTGGCCTCCATCAGGCAGTTACTGAGATAAAAACACAGAATGTGTTCAAGCTACTAATGAGTTATCCTTCCTCGTAAGTCCCTGAAACCTCTTATGGCCAAGCAGCCCCAGAAGACAGTGTCACAGGCTGGAATTCCTTAGCACAGCTTGAGAAACAGGGCGGTGAGAGCACCAGGGGTCCCCAAGGTCACAGTCAGCCCCACAGAATGTGCCCATGGGATCCAGGCACTGGGTAGAGGGCATTTTCCTTCAACTTCACAGCATTCAGTTTAGATGAGATAAATATCCCCTAATGTACACACAGAAAAATACTGTTTCCTTTTGATATTTTATTAACCATAAATTAATTTATACTTATATTTTACATTAGTTAAAAAGAATCTTTACAAAAAGCATTCAGTACTTGTTTAAAGTCTTTCAAAACAAATTTCATAAACTGTTTACTACCTAAGAATTCTGTTAAGAAAATGTGAACTCTTCATGTACCTATGGGCAGCCCACCCATGTCCATAAAATTACCTTTCCTTGGTAAATCGTGTCACATTTTATAAGCCTGTGGCTAAGATGCATGAAAAGAATGACCACTTCAGGCCATATCTACACAGAAAGTCTGGAGCACATGTCTGCCACCTCACTTTTATTGTCATGAACTTCCAAGTCAGTGGCTGGGGTGTCACCCCAGGTTCATAATTTTCTCTTCCTGGGACATCTCATCTTCCTCAAACACTGACAGTGCTCAGTGTCCTCCTGGTTCACTTTGGTTTTCCTTTTCCTGACATGGAGATGGTGAGTTTTGTTATGTTTGGTAGGGCGAGCGAATGCTAATCCATTGATAAATAAATGCAAAGCAATAGGGTATATTGGAGGATATGAGGAAGCCATTTGGTGTAAAACTAATTCGACCTAACCTTGTTTTTCCAGAAGAGCCTGATGAGCATGCATTGTATGTCTGCTTTAAATATTTACAATGTCCAAAAGACAAGAATGATGTCCGTAAAGATAGGCATGTAACTTCCCCCCATACTGGCATTTCTTTAAGGATAAGCATCTCTTCTTGGAAACTAAGGATTAATTACTGACCTGCTGTGCTCACCTTGTGACCACTGACCTGCTGACCACCTACCTGCTGTGCCAGCTAAGCATCTTATGACAATTTGTAAAAGGGACATTCCTGTCATATGTGATGTATGCTCTTTGTTCCAAGAAGGTATATAACCACTCTGTATACCCCACTTCTTTAGTGCCCTTCCTCCCTTGGGGAAGGAAGGCCCTAGGCTAGTCCTCAGATCTGGCTCATAATAAACTCACATCAATTTGGATTTACAGATTGATTGTGGATTATTTGCGTTGATATCATTTAACCATCAAAAGACGTTTGCACAGGGGCCGGCCCAGTGGCATAGCAGTTAAGTGTATGCGCTCCAATGCAGCTGCCCGGGGTTCGGATCCCGGGTGTATACCAACGCCCTGCTTATCAAGCCATGCTGTGGCGGCGTCCCATATAAAGTAGAGGAAGATGGGCACAGATGTTAGCCCAGGGCCAATCTTCCTCAGCAAAAAGAGGAGGATTGGCGACAGATGTTAGCTCAGGGCTAATCTTCCTCACACACACAAAAAACAGATGTTTGCACAAAACGTAAATATTTATAGCTCAAATACCAACCTATCCATGACGCTTTCATAGGCTAGGATGCTGGACAACTCTCCAAGCCCCTGCCTAACCCTAGGACACGTCCCACTATCTGACTGTGACTTCACTTAACAACATTAACCTTTTATTACGTGTGAGCCTCAATTTCACAATTTGGCCAAAAGTTGTTTGAAAACACAAATATACACTCTGTACTCCAAACTGCATGGCACACACTGGGCTCACCATCAATTAATAATCAATTAAGATTTTATGCCTAACGTCCTTCCCAACGCAAATTTTTTAACATGGATATGGCAAGAAAATTATTTGCAGGCAAATAGCTTTGTTAACTGTACTCATTTGGGAAACAGAAGACAATACATGACATCAGGCCTCAGATGATCTATCTTCACAATGTGTCTGAAGTAGAACACAAATCCCAAGGAAACAGAAAGCCCCACTCAACCCCCAGCCCACCTCCTGCTCTCCAACACTTGGCACTTCTGTAACGGGTCAAAGAAAGCTTACCATTTCACAGCCAAATATGAGATTAAAAATCACAGAAACAGGAAGAGGTGACACATTTAATGAAACTAAAAAAAGGAGAAGAATATCAAGGAAATAAGTGTTTTACTGAATGTATGTGTTTAAAGTCATCCCTGGTACCCAGGGATGTAGAGGTTTCACAACTCACATAAAATAGCAGTATCTGATTCCAGTGGTTTTCCAATTGCAAGATAAAGATATGTTTTCATTCATTCCCCCTAACATCTTTACAAAAATACACCCAATTAAAAATACCGTTGACAAGAGGCAGGTGGGACCTCAGCACCTGAGAGGCCCCATCAGGTCTGCGCCCCACTAGACTCACACAGGTGTTCAATCTTACCTCAACATCCAGCATGAGTATCTTATTTCCAGCACACACTGCAACCACACTATCATCCGGACTAAATCTTAAACACAGCACCTCTCCCAGAAGGGTGCCCATGACCGTCCCTCGAGGAATCAACCCTAGAGGGAGTGTCCATCATTAGTGTGAGTTCATCAAAGGCCAACAGCATTAGCATAACTGTAGTAACCTCGTGGGGAAACGCTGACAATGCGGTCCTCTATTCTAAAATCACAAGCAGAGTAACAAGGAGCTTTGATATGATTTTGGCTCTTTGAAAGTACTAAAACTGTTGAATATAAATATTCTTCTGGGACTATGTGGGACACGGGAATTATCCGCAGGGAAATGACTCAGTGTCGTGAAGGATGACGGTCTTGGGAAGGCTGCGTGCTCACACACGGGCTGAGTCATGCAGACTGACCAGTACACCCCAACTCCTCCTTCCTGCGTCCACCCCACTGCGTCCAGCCATGTGACCTGCTCTGGCCCATGTCAGGGGGCAGAAGGGACAGTGTGCCCATCTGAGCCTCAGCGTCCAGGGCCTCCCCACCACCATGAGGACACCTCCAGGACAGCCTGTGGGTCCCAAGGTGACAACACAGGCCGACCTGCAGCTTCCGGTAGGGCCACTCGACCCACCCATACCATGCAGCAGAGCCGGTACCCATGTGGCCCGGCCCTGGGACCGAGGCCGCTTGTTGTGCAGCAAGATCGTGTCAAGAGGGAGACCAAGAACCTGGAGAAAGGACAACACACAAATGTCCCAGAGCTCTGTTTGGGCAGGACTAAACACACGGGGTCATCCACCCATCAGGATTTAACAGGGCCCTGTGCTGCCCAGGCACCTCCCTGAGGGAGAGCTCCACAGACCAGACAGACAGAAACCCTGTCTTCATGGAAAACACACATTCGAGGGATCGGGGGAGGGACATGTAGACACCAGTTAACAAAATGAATAAACAAGCTGTGTAGGATGCCAGAAGGAAGTAAGCAGGTGAGAAAAACAAAGTATGAAACGGTATCAGGGTACAGGGTGGGAGTCAGAAAGGGCCAACAGCAAAGGAGACATCTGAGTAGAGACCTGAAGGAAGCAGCAGAATCAGCAGGGATCCCGAGAAGGAGCAGCAGAAGCAAATGCCCTGGGGCAGGACAGTGCCTGGCTGCTCCGTGAGGCTGGGGGTGTGGGCGAGGGGCTGTAGCTTGTTGGCTCCAAAAATCTGCATGAGACGGGAAGGCCCAGGAGGGCTTTGAGCAAAGGCAGGGCATAAATTGAGAATAAATTAAACTGAGAATAAAATACCAGCTGGAGAGGGCAGGGGGAGCAGGGAGGCAGTTGAAGGCTAGCACAACAACCCAGGTGAGATGCCTGTGGTGTGAACCTGCGTGGTGGCACGGAGGTGTGAAAAGTGCTCAGACGAGGCATATGTTCTGAAGGTAAAGCAGATGGAGTCTGCGCACGGGCTGGATGTGGGTGTGAGAGTGGGGGTAAGGGATGGTGCCTCGGCTTCTCCCCGAGCCACTGCGGGAAGACTGGGGGAGGAGGGTTTGTGGGGGCAGTGTGCGATGCTATCAGACAGCCACATGGAGGTGTGCAGGGGCCGGCCACCCGTGAGGCCGAGGTCAGGAGAGAGGGTTCAGCAGAGTCACAGCGGCAGTCGTCAGCATACAAGCGTTTCCAAAAGCCAAGGCCCAGGTGCAGCCCCCAAAGGAGTGCTTTCTAACGGGGAGGACATGGTCACTATTCACCATATTCCCATGCTGGGAAGTAGGAGGATGAGAAGGATGAGAAGGAGCCAGCAGAAGGGACTGGGAACAAGTGACCAACAGGATCCAAGGACCGAAAACCAACCAACACCACCGCACTCTGAAGCCACTGGTCATAGACCGTGTTCTCAGTCCAAGTGCAAACCCAAATCGGTACTGGACGTAAAGGTGCTGTCAGCACACCACCTCCATGGACCCCTAAACACACCTGACTGTGCTGGATCCTGCCCAGGCTGCAGGGCCACAGCCGATGGCCTGTAGTTCACGAGGACCCCTCCCCCACAGCCCCGAAGTGAAGGGTAGAGAAGGGGCCTGTTCTGATCCCCTGGCAGAGCTGCAGGATACCAGGAGCAGCTCCAGCGTGCCCGCTGTGTGGGATTCCACGTGAGCATCAGTGTCACGCCTCAGGGCTCCGCTTCTGCCCACTGTTCTGGCAGCAGACCACCACCTATCAAATCCATGTGAGGCTCTGAGGAGCAACTTAAAAATAAACTTTGGGAGTGCAGTCCCATCCAACAGGGAGGATTGCCTATTTACAAAGACCTCTGGAGGGAGCAGAGAACTAACACGTGGGTCACTATTCACATGCACGTGTGTGTGTGTACTACATATGTATGTGTGTACTATATATGTGTGTGCATACATGCATACGTGTGTACTATGTATACTATATATGCCTACACGTGTGTGCTATACATATGTGCTTTGTAGGCATGTACTATATGTGTGTGCATGTGTGTACCATATAGGTATATGTATATACTACATACATATGTACTGTGTGTTTACTATATATGTGTGCATATATATATACTATATACATATGCACATGTGTGCATGTACTATACACACGCTTGTGTATGTATGTGCTATATATGTATGTAAATATGTACCTTATGTATATTTGTGTGTACATGTGTATGTATATATGTATGTAGTATATATGTGTGTATACATGTACTATAAACACATGGACATGTACTATAAATGCATGATGTATGTACTATATACGCATGTACATGTGTACTATATGTGTCTGTACGCATGTGTCTACTTTATATACACATGCATATGTGTGTTGCATGTGTATACATATACTATATACATATTTGTGTGTGTGTACTGTATATGCATGTTCATGTGTGTATGTACTACATGTATATGTACGTGGGTACCTATGCTTGTACTATATATGTATATGCATATGTGCACTTCGTGGTGATACACTGATATTGGAGTGATCATACTACAAATTAAGTGAAGGTGGGGTATAAACTATTATATATGCTGTTGCCTAAGATTACTTGACATTTGATTTTTTAAAGTAATCCTACAAATTCTCAATTCTCAATGTAATTGCATAAAATGTGAATTTCTTAATGTGGGCCTCACCTAACTTTTCAGGTGCATCTGATAAATCTCTGCTAACATCACCATGTTCCAACCACGTGGGCTTGTTCTCAGTTCTTCAAATAGGTCAAGGTCTTCACACTGAGGGTGAGCAGAGATGGATTCTTCTGCCTAAAATGCTGTCCCACCCAGCACTGTGCCACTCCCCAACGCCAACCCTTCCCCCAGCTCCTTCTCATCCTCCAGCTCAGACATCAATGCCTCAGATTACACCACATAAATGCGTCCTGCCATGTTCTCTGTCAACACCTTATTCACTTACTTGCCAACCACTGTGTCTCTGTAAAGAAAGAATATTTCAACTTGCCTAAATGTTTTCAGAGTTCTGCAAAAATCACAAATTTAAAAATAAGAAAATATGCAAGATAAAAACTAATGAGCCTCTGATATCAGCTTCACATGTAGCAAAGGTCAAATGGCCTGGTGTGCTTCCCGTACAGAACACCCAGCTTAGATGTCTGGTTTCAAGGTTAAATGAGTCAAAAATGATCCCAAACCCCCTTATGTTACCAAGTATATTTAAGGATAAGTTGTTCCCTTTGTACATTTTTAAAAATATGTTTTAAATTTTCATGTACCTTGAAGTACTTTCTCTCTGCATTCATCCAGGTTCCACATTATAACATAGTCTTGTGATGCAGAACAGATTAGAAGTGGATTCTCTGTGTTTCCAAACGCCATGGCAGTAATTGGCCAATGGTGTCCTCTTAGCACTAAAAGCTGAAAAATTAACAAAACACAAAAACATCATAGATTATAGATAACATTTAAAGAATAAAAGAACATAACAACTTAACCTCAAACCTAAGAATTTAAATGGACTGAATTTTGCAAACATATATTAATCATTTATTAAAATTCCCGTTTATGTACTGCTAAACTATTCCCTCACGTTGACTATTTCATTGTTACTCGGTATCACATGTAACACACACTAGGAAAATGATGCAGGTGACCTCGTTCTTCCATTTCTTCATTATTTAATAATTAAACAAATGCATATTGCATCCCCACTGCATGCCAGAAGAGGTAACAGCTGTGCTGGATATTGAAGGATAAGAAAAATAATAAGGATTTGACATGAGGAGGAGAGCATTCGGGTCTCCAGGAAAGCAAAGCATGTTGAAGAAACTGCTGTTGCAAGCAGAGTAACAAGATGAAGTGAGAGAGAGGTGGAGCCAGGGTATGAACAGCTTGACAACTACGTAAAGAGTTTCAATAGAGCTCTAGGAAATTGGAAGTTAGGAAAAATGTGCAAGCAGAGGCAAGCAATGGCCAGATTTATTTTCTAGAAACGTAATATGGTGTAAGTATAGAAGAGAGACCAGAGTAGGGGATCCAGTAAGACCAAAACGTTCCAAAGGAGATGCAATAAAGGCCTGAATGAGGCGGCAGAGCTGGAGATGGAGAGGAGATGATGAATTGAAGACTCGCTGACCAATGGACATGGAGGGATGGAGCAAAAAGAATCAGCGTTACAGGTTGAAATCCTGGCTGAATGATGGCATAAGGGAGACGGGATGGAACCGGGGTAGATGAGGTTGTCTGGTCCATGGTAAGCTGAGTGGACAGCACGTAGACAGTATGTAGACAGTAGACGCGAGGACAAGGCCAGCTCTGCTCTGGTCATGGCAAGCTAGTTCATCTGTACCAACTCTCCTGGTGAGAATGATGTGAAAAACTGGACAAAATTTTCAAATATATATACTTTTTAAGGCATCCAAGAGTAATGAATTAAAATCACAGAGAAGAAGAAAACTGAGGGAAACGATCCTAGCAACAGAGACCACTTCTCCCATGAAGACATCTATCAAAAGGCAATTTCTGACAATTCCAGTAAAGGCAGTTGAGAAGCTGAGATATTTATGGGGCTAACGGCACAAAAATGGTATAATTAGTGCATCATTTTCAGAGGCATTAACAGAAGCATCTTACTGGGAGAAGGGCAAAGAATTCTGTCGCCTTACAAAGTACTTCTGAAAATAGAGTCAATAGCCTCAAGGTTGAGGACTCTATACATTTTTTTTTCTCTAAAATCCTATGGATGGATTTTAATAAATTTCTGCTTTAAAAAAGGAATACAGCCTACTATGGTGAAGGAGGGGCATGTTGCTAAACACCCTAGGCTAACAGTAGGAACACAAAGGACCAGACCAAATGAGTGGGTAAACTGGAATTAGAACAGCCCTCACAGTGCTGAAACCCATCTTCTGGGGTTGCTGGTGCCCTTAGCCAGGTAGCTATCAGAAGTAAACAAATTGCCCCTGGAAGAAGTTAAGATCATCCAGAACCTCAAACCAGCTGTACATTTTTTTCATTTATAATGTCCAGCAATCAATCAAAAATAATCAGTTATTCAAAGAGACAAGACCATTCAGTCAAAAATCAAGAGAAAGAGGAAAACATGGAAAACACCCACATGCCATCAAGATGGTCTTGAAACCAACCCAGAACTGATCTAGACGTTAGAATTACTAGATAAGGACATTAAAACAATCATTATAACTTTATTCCATATGTTCAAAAAGTTAAATAGAGGCATGGAATATATTAAAAAGACCCAAGTCTAACTTGGAGAGATGAAAACTAGAATGACAGATGAAAAACATACTGAGAAAGACTGACAGCAGGTTACATGTTGCAGAAAACAAAATAGATGATTTGAATAGGCCTACGTCTATCAAAGAATATGAATCGATAATTAATAACTTTCCAAAACAGAAAGCACCATGTCAAGATGGTTCACTGGTGAATTCTACCAAACATTTAAGGAAGAAATTACACCAATTCTCTACAATCTCTTTCAGAAGATAGAAACAGAAGGAATACTTCCGAACTCATACTATAAAGCCAGCATTACCCTAATACCAAAATCAAAGACATTACAAGAAAAGAAAACTACAGACCAATATCTCTCATGAATACAGATGCCAAAATCTTCAACAAAATATTCAAAATATTAGCAAATCAAATCCAATAATGTATAAAAAGAATTATACAGCAAGACTAAGTGGAATTTATTGCAGGTATGCAAGGCTGGTTCAACATTTGAAAATCAATTAATGTAACCCATCACAACAACAGGCTAAAGAAGAAAATCACATGTTCTTATCAACAGAGGCAGAAAAAGCATTTGACAAAATCCAACACCAATTCATGATAAAAACTTTCAGTATACTAGGAATAGAAAGGAACTTCCTCAACTTGATAAAGAATATCTACAAAATACCAAGAGCTAACATTGTAGCATCACAACAGCATATCTCACCACTAAATGAGAAACTAGAAGTGTTCCCACTAAGACCAAGAGGAAGGCAAAGAAGTCCCCTCTCACCATTCCTTTTTAACATTGTACTGGAAGTCTTAGCTAATGCAATAAGACAAGAAAAGGGAATAAAAGGTATACAGATTGGTAAGGAAGAAATAAAACTGTCTTTGCTCACAGATGACATGATCATCTATATAGAAAATTCAAAGAATCAACAAAAAAAACCCTGAAATTAAGCAACTATAGCAAGGTTGCAGGATACAAAAGTCCATCACTTTCCTCTAAATCAGCAATAAACAAGTGAAATTTGAAATTTAAAACACAATACCATTTGCACTAACACCAAAAAAAACTGAAATGCTTAGGTACAAATATAACAAAATATGTACAAGATCTATATGAGGAAAACTACAAAACTCTGTTGAAAGAAATCAAAGGAGAACTAAATGAATGGAGAGATATTCCATGTCCATGGATAGAAAGACTCAACATTGTCAAGATGTCAATTCTTCCAACTCGATCCATAGATTCAGCACAATCCCAAAGAAAATCGACAGACTGATTCTAAAGTTTATATGGAGAGGCAAAAGATCTAGAATGGCCACACAATGTTGAAGAAGAAGAACAAAACTGGAGGACTGCCACGACCTGACTTCAAGACTTCCTATAAAGCTATACTAATTGGGACCATGAGGTATTGGTGGAAGAAAAGACAAACAGATCAACGGGAGAGAATAGAGAGCCAGAAATAGACACACATAAATATAATCAACTGATCTTTGACAAAAGAGCAAAGGAATGCAATACAGAAAATTATAAACTCCTACAAGATAACAGGAGAAAATCCAGATGACTTGAGTTTGGTAATAAATTTTTAGATACACCAAAGGCACGATCCACTGAAGAAAGAATTGATAAGCTGGACTTCATTAAAATTAAAATTTTCTGTTCTGTAAAAGATCCTATCAAGAAAATAAAAAGACAAATCACAAACTGGGAGAAAATATTTGCAAAAGACATATCTGATAAAGGAATCTTATCCAAAATATACAAAGAACTCTTAAAACACAATAATAAGAAAACAAACAACCCAGTTAAAAAATGGGCCAAAGACCTTAATAGACAACTCATCAAAGAAGATATACAGATGGCAAGTAAGCATATGAAAAAATGCTCCACATCATATGTTATTAAGGAAATGCAAATTAAAACAACAATGAGATACTACTACACACTTATTAGAATGGCCAAAATCTGGAACACTGACAACAGCAAATGCTGGCAAGAATGTGGAGTAACAGGAACTTTCATCCATTGCTGATGGGAATGCAAAATGGTACAGCCACTTGGGAAGACAGTTTGTTTTGTTTCTTACAAAACTAAACATACTCTTACTGTATAATCCAGCAATCATGCTCCTTGGCATTTACCCAAAGGAGTTGAAAACTTATGTCCACATAAAAACTTGCACACTGATGTTTATAGCAACTTTATTCATAACTGTCAAAACTTGTAAGCAATCAAGATGCCCTTCAGTAGGCGAATGGATAAACTGTGGTATATCCAGACAATAGAATATTATTCAGCACTAAAAAGCAACAAGCTATCAAATCATGAAAAGACACGGAGGAATCTTAAATGCATATTGCCATGTGAAAGAAGCCAATCGCTTACTGTATGATTCCAAATACATGACATTCTGGAAAAGGCAAAACTGTGGAGACAGTAAAAGATTAGTGGTTGCCAGGGGTTGGGGGAGGGAAGGATGACTAGGCAAAGCACTAAGGATTTTTAGGGCAGTGAAAATACTCTGTATGATACTATAATGGTGGATACATATCATTATACATTTGTCCAAACCCAAAGGATGTACAATACCAAGAGTGAACTCTAATGTAAATATAGACTTTGGATGATTATGATGTGTCAATGTAGGTTCATCAGCTGTAAGAAGCCTACCACTCTGATGGGGGATGTTGATAATGGGGGAGGCTATGCATGTTGCAGGGTAGGGACTATATGGGAAATCTCTGTACCTTCCTCTCAATTTTGCTGTGAATATAAAACTGCTCTTAAAAAATAATAATCAAGTCTTAACATACAAAAAAAAAAAGAGTAAAAAGTAGACAAAAAAAAGAAAATACTAGCCAAAATTTCAGAGCAAGGAATATTACCAGGGATAAAGGACATTACTTCATAATATTAATGGAGTGAGTTCATCAAGAGGACACAAAAATACTAAACATTCACATGCTTAATAATAGAGCTTCAAAATACCTGGAATAACACTGATGGAAGAGAAATAGACAAATTCACATTTAAAGTCATAGATTTCAATATGCCTCTCTTAATAACTGATAGAACAGTAGACATAAAATCAGCAAGAACATAGAAGATTTGAAGAACACTATAAACCACCTTGACCTAAATCACATTTATAAAACAAAAGACAGGCAAATCTTTATGGCAGCTTTATTTACAATAGTCAAAGTGAAAATAAGCTAAATGTCCACCAATAGTAGAATGGATAAATTGTAGACTCTCTGTACAACAGAATACTACGCAGTAACGAAAAAGCAATGTGGATATCTCATAAACACAATGGTGAATGAAAGAAACCAGCACAAAGGAATACATAATGCGTAATCCCACGTATGCAAAGTTCAGACATGAGCAAAACTAACCCATGGTCCTAGAAGTCAAGATAGAGTTACCTTCAGGGAGGAGAGAAGGGAGCACTGATGGAGAGGAGCAGAGCCGGCGTGGTGGTCACCCAGCTGTGTCTACTTTGTTAGAACCACTACAATGTGCACTTGATATCCAGGACACATTTTTCTAGGTATTTTATACTTCACTGAAAAAGTAAGAGAGATCAGCTGGAGATTTGAATGTAGATCTCTTAACTGGGGGAAAAAAATAAAAATATAGACTCCTCTTTAATAATAATGAACAGCTTCTTCTATTAGTAAAGTGATTGCCAGAAAGACTAAAAGTCAAGGGAAAATTTCACAGTAATATAGTTTTGGTGCCTATGTAACTGTAAACACTGTCCTCAAACTCCTGAAGCCCAAATCAAGATAAAAATTATCTGAATACCAAAAAATGTTCACAGAGTTTACTTTTTCATTTTGTAAAATGAAACCTGTTCTTATTAAGAGTATTCAGATAACGATATTAGTCATGAAATAAGCTTTAGAATGAAAACTAATGATGTTTAAAATTCTATCGGTTTGATGTAAAAGATTCTGCAATAAACACCATAAACTTCCTTAAATGTGTTGTACTAAAAACATACAAAGGTTCAACTTGTCTTGATTGTGTTACAATGAACCTCTTCTTGCTCATGTTCTTACTGAAGAATTTTTTTTAATAAAGAGATTCCAGACAGTTTATTTTCTAAAAATCAAAACTTAATATAATGTTTTATTTTTAACATTTTTCTCCCACAGTTAGAGCTGAATCCATGGATGGTAATATTACCCAAACAGCATCAGAGAAACGGCGAGGTGATGGCAGGCTCTTTGTGTCATTTGACTTAACAGGAAACACACACAGTTTTTACATACCCGGTGAGAAGGGTCATTGGTGTTCCATATGCAAAGTTTGTTTCCATCTAGAGGGAAAGCACAGTGCGGCACACTGCAAGCAAGCTGGAAGTGGGACGCGGACTCCTTGGATTCAACCAGGTATTTCTCTATGACTATGTCACCTACACAGCCATCATTAGTGGAAGAAATCTCTTGTGGTTCTTCCATCTTCAATCTGAAAACACAAAGTACATACAAGATGACTTCGGGTGTGATATTTAATATAGACAATAGTCTGTTATTAATTAATAATTACTAATGTGATTATACACACAGCACATCGTATCTACTTACTCACCTCTCCCTCCTGCTGCTAAGAAAAAGGAAGAGAAATCCCTGAAAATCCTGGGGGTTCCGACTCGGTGACTGCTCCACTCCTCCCCACGGGCTTTCAAACAGACCTTGAGTCAAGTCCCACTATTTCTGCCTAACAGATCTTGCTGAGACTTGCTCAGTCTTTCCCAGCCAGAAAATGGAGAGAGTAACTACCTTGCAGAGGTGTGGTGAAGATTAGACGACGGCCTGTATGGCATTTAGTCCAGCACTGGCACTAAGCAGAGCATTCAAAAAGTTATTACTGAAATCGATGACTATTATCAATGGCTAAGATACAAAGTTACTTTCTAAATTGACCAAGCAAATTAGATGGTGGTAAACTGCAATTAGAATGTAGATCTCCTGTTGCTAATCCGGGATTTACTCAACTATTTCACAACATTCTATGTTATTAACGTTAATTACCTTGGGTTAAATAATCACTGATTCACAGGCTACATCTTATAAAGCATAAACTAATAAAACATTGACAAAAATAAAAAAATGTGTCAGACTTCTTTCCCACCTCACAGTTAATAACTGCACCGACGTAATCATTTTACACACATGGTGCAATAGCCTAGAGTCCTCTTTGCTTCTGCCCTTCCTCACACCTCCTTCCAGGCACTGGAGCCACTTGAAGCTCAGCCACAGAAGAGCTGACAAAGTGGTGAGTACTGTGATTTGCAAATAATAGTATTTGTATACAAACTTACAGTTTACCGATCACTTTTACAGATATTATCATGTAGATTTGTGTATAACAATAAATACATTATATCATTTAATTCTCACATTAACTCTATAAAGTTGTTAAATGTTTTTTTTTCCATTTTACAGGTGAAAAAATCAGAGAGGTAAGTGATACGACCAGTTATGGAATCAAGACGACTAGCCTTCACATTTCTGACTCCTCCTCCGTGGCCTCTCCACTGCAGCCCACACAGAAGACTGGTCCTTAGATGTGACCTCACAGTTCCATTCGATCTGAGAAAGCATCAGCCCTGCCGGCAACATGCTGTGAGGGAGGAGCTCGGGTTTACAGCCAGACAGACTCGCCTGACATCCCTGCCCAGCCACTCACTGCTGCTCTATGTGGCTTGTGTCCCTGCCAAAGCACACCCAGCCAGCCGACCGCTGCAGGTGACTGGTCTTGGGGCTGCCCACACATTGCCTCTTACAAGAGTCCAGCCATCTCAATCCTACTCACACCATTTGTTCTGACTTGAGAGGACTTGCTCACTCCCCTGTACCAAATGCTCAGCTCCCTGCCAGACTTTCCCGGGACACAGTTGTTGTTTTCCTCTTCTTTGAGCTGCAGGCCATCTAATTTTCTACCCAACAGGCTGCCATAAATCCTGCTTAGGCAGGAACCCCTGGACAGAACTTGAGCTTAACTGGGACAAAGTATGGAGGAATATTACCTTAAGCTTTGAGAAACAAATTGTTTTAATTGTTTGGGGACTAGACAACCATTTGGGAAACAGTAACAAAAATTCCAGATGGACTGCAGGTTACAAAACATCACTAAAAATCAAAAACAAACAGAAAACTGGTGAAAAATCTGCAACAATAAAGACAAAGAATTAACATCCTTAATATTTAGAGAGCTATTATAAATAAATGAGAAAAAGCTTAAAACCTATCCTGCAGCCAGGAAACCATCACATTTTTGAGGCTAAAATCTGCAGCTATGTTGCACATTTATAAGAATCACGAGGATGGGTACAATCACTATAATGCATTGTAGTCGATGTCAAAAAGTACTGTATGGGTCACAATAATCTGAAAAAAATAAGTTTTGCTTCACACCAGCATAGATGCCTGTTTGTGGGCCTTCAGTTTATAAAATTTTGTGGGAGGGTTATCTTGAAGAAAAGAGGTATTTAAAATCATGAATGCAGAATTCGTGCAGGGACCGGCAGGGCTCCTGCAGGGCCTCCAGGAAGCCCAAGTTCTTAGCTTCAAGGAGAATCTGCTCAGATGATCAGGAAGGGGCCCATGGTCAGGGCTCACCAGTCCTCAGGTGACAGTGCTGGGGGCTTGGGGAGAAGGCAGGAGAAGACGGCAGGAAATGGGGGAAAGTTGACCCAAGAAGATGGAGAGGAAGTGACACTAAAGTGTAGATTAAAAATCACAACAGCTTTGTTCAGATCCCCAAGGTCGGTTTTTTTTGTTATTTTTCATGAGGAAGATCAGCCCTGAGCTAACATCTGATGCCAATCCTCCTCTTTTTGCTGAGGAAGATTGGCCCTGGGCTAACATCCATGCCCACCTTCCTCTACTTTATATGGGACACCGTACAGCATGGCTTGACAAGCGGTGCGTCGGTGCACGCCCAGGATCCGAACCTGGGAACCTCGGGCCACCACAGCAGAGCGCACGCACTGAACAGCTACGCCACCGGGCCGGCCCCCCATTAACAGCATGAGCCCCCATGGCCCAGGCAGAAAGAACACCTTGTCCCACCACTGCTCTTCATACCCACCTTGTCTAGTTTCCCCTCCTCCAGCTGAAATCCCTTTATCTCTTTTGTGTGTTAAAATGTGAGCTAAATAAGAATTTAAGTCTTGTACCCATTTCAAAGTGTCTCCCCTCCTTCCAGGCTGGGCCCCATCAAGGTACCACAGGGGAGGGTCTGCTCACCGGGCCAGGCAGGGCAGGGCAGGTGGCAGTGGGGTGTGGAGCAAGAGGCAGTGGAGGGTCCGGTGCTCTCTTCCTGGCCCTGCATCTGTGTCTGTGGGGCAGATGACTCTTTCTAGAAAACTGCAGAATAGCAGCTTCTACAGCTGGCCCCAGTGGGCCCCAAGCTCGCAGAACCTCTCATTCTGCTTGGCTGGGAGGGGGTGAGACAGGAGACAATCAGAGACAGGAGGCACCAGATGCTCTGCTCCGAGTCAACAGGGCTCTTCCAGGAGAGTGCTGCCGTCCCCTTCATCAGTCACTACGGCAGCTTCTGAAGGAAGAAGAGCTGGCCCAGCCGGCACATTAAAATCAAGGACATTTGGGGCCAGGCCCGTGGGATAGTGATTAAGTTTGGCGCACTCCCCTTCAGCGGCCTGCGTTCGGTTCCCGGGTGTGGACCTACATCACTCATCAGCCATTCTGCGGCGGCAACCAACATACAAAATAGAGGAGGACTGGCAACAGATGTTAGCTCAGGGTGAATCTTCCTCATCAAAAAAAAAAAGGAAGGACACTTGTTACCCAGGGATCTCACTTTGGGAACTCATCCAAAACCATGTTCTATTTAAGGACATCACAATTAAGAATTTAACAAGTTGAGACAGTGGAATAATATTTACACTATAACTAACAAAAAAAATCTCACCACCAGCACGAAACTGTAGATAACAGAGCCTAAAGCTGAGAGGCCTCGACATTGTGCTTCAGGCGCCACAGCAAACCTCTAGGACACACAAGGAGCACGTGACTACAACACAGTAGAGAATGTTCTGGAACTTTCCATGGACACACTAAATAGCATACAGTTCTAGACCCCACAGCTGGAACAAGGTCTGGAGGGCCTGAGTGGATGGTCAACCTACACAGATGGCTTATGCTTCAGCACATTGTGCGCCAATCCCCAGGAGTCGCCAAAAAAAGGACAAGTGTCCCCTCCACCGTGTCAGTCAAGTTAGAGTGATAGAGCACAACTAGATGAAAATTAAATAATCTCAAAACAAATGACAAATAAATATAAGAGCAGCGAAAACAGCCGTGTGTGGTTGAGTGGTGCAGAGCTGCCACTAATCTGTGTAAGTACACAACCATCTGAAGTGCTGTGGTCTGAACGTCTGTGTCTCCCAAATTCATATGTTGAAATCCTAACCCCCAATGTGATGGTGTTTGGAGGTGATCAGGTCATGAGGGGGCAGCTCTCGTGAATGGGATCAGTGCCCTTATAATAACAGGACCCCAGAGAGCTCCCTCGTCCCTTCTGCCATGTGAGGACACAGTGAGATGACAGATGTCTAGATCCAGGGAGAGGCCCTCACCAAACACGGAATCTGCTGATGCCTTGATCTCGGACTCCAGCCTCCAGAACTGAGGCTGATGTGTATAAGCCAGCAAGTCTCTGGTGTTCTGTAAAGCAGCCTGAAGGGACTAAGACATAAAGTCTGCCCTATTCCCACTCAAAGGCCTGCACATCCACCTGCAGCGTGAGCTCACTGCAGCAGGAGACGGAAGTGGGAGGAGGACTGGATTCCGAACAGAATCATAACAGAAGGTCTGAGGGACCCTGGAAATGAAAGAGTTTAGGAGCTGGAACAGCAGTGGGTACACCCTTCCCTGCCAACATTTCACATGATTCAGGTCCCTGCTCGGTGCAGCTATCACAAAAGAAGGCAACCTTTCTCTTCTGATTTTTCAGAAAAGCGACAGGCAGTCTTGACCCCGGCGAGCATTTCACGTTTCGAAACCCCCCACCTACAATTCGGTCCAGGACACCTGAACGTGCCCACTGCTTGCAGAGCCTGCAAGTCCCCTCTTCCTAGAGTTGGCACTGGAATACCCAAAAACACAGCAGCGCTGGTGGCGGCTCCCAGCACTCAGAAAGGCCCGTGGCCTCCCGCTCTGCCCTATTAACCCTCCAGTTTCCCCAGCTGACCCCAGGAATGACAGGCATCCAGATGCAAGCCATTCACAACCTGCACCTCGTAACCGTGACTGCGCTGTGGCCTGTGAAGGATGACGTGAGTGGAGCCATATTACAGTAGAGCTGGAGCAGCCATTTCAGAGGAACTGCCTTGCGCGTCTTGTTTTCTGTATCTTCCAAACTGGACCAAACTGCTAGCATTCCAAGAAGTCGTTAAGGACAAGAATATCATGCTTGTAAGGACTGTTGGGACTCGACTTTGCTGATGACCGAATCTCAACCAGTCAATGAAGGACAAGGCTAGCCTTTTGCCTGATGACTGAATCTCAAGCCAATCAATGAAGTACAAACCCAGCCTGACCTCATCTAGCACCAATGAACTCGTCTGTAATACAACTCACTTCAACCTCCCTTTTTCCCATAAAAACCCTAAGCCCCTCTCCTGTAATCAGAACACATTTTGAGTTTCTACCTGAATCTGTGCTCCCCAAATTGCAATTCTAATTCCCCAAATAAATATCTTTTTTTTTTTTTTAAAGATTTTATTTATTTTTTTCCCCCCAAAACCCCATTGGATAGTTGTGTGTCGTAGCTGCACATCCTTCTAGTCGCTGTATGTGGGACTCGGCCTCAGGATGAACGGAGAAGTGGTGCCTCGATGCGCACCCGGGATCCGAACCCAGGCCACCAGCATCGCAGCGTGCGCACTTAACCACCAAGCCACAGGGCCGGCCCCACCCAAATAAATATCTTTTTGTTTGAATTGTAGTGAATTTTCCTCCGTTGACAGGCCCAATGGAATATTCTAATGTGTCAAATCAACTTTGTTGCAAGTTCTGTTTGGTTACAACACTAAAGTCTGTTCATGTATCCACGGATTTCATATGTTACTCATGGGGTCACGTCATTACACAGTCACAACGTCTATAGCCAGAGGGAGCCCCGGTGCTGGATCACACGCAGGCTGGAGCCGGAGACCTTCATGATCTCTGCACCTCCATGGTTGGGTCAGCTTGTTCGAGTGTCTGTCATTTTCCTCCTGGAACCAGCATGTTGGTATGCCTATGAGCCATTGTATCTCAAGTCTGTTATATTCTGCCTGGAAGAACGCCAGCACTGGACTGAGATAAAAAACAGTTCATTGAATAGCAAAGGTCTTTAATATTTCCTATATGAACATACAAAGTGAATGCAATTAAAATGGAGTAAATGTTCAGGTGAAAAATAACTACTGTCTCATTTGATTTTTCTGTTAGCAAATTAAACCAATCCAATAAAAGCTTCCTAGAAAACTGATTTTCTCAACCATCTCTAGGAATACCCACCTAGCAGGACTATCTTAACTTTCCAGAGGCTGCATGCCACAAAAGAACACACCAGAGAAAACGACAACTGTCTTCCAGTACAACATGTCCCTCACACACACACACAAGCGTACAGCTGCACAGCTGCAAACCACAATCATTACACCAAGGTGGGTTGACAACCTCTAGAATTCATCTCAGTGGACAGAGGAATGAAACAGTTTGGCCCCGACTTTCTACTCGGACTTGAATGGAACGAGATCTGGGCAGGAGAGGGCTGACTGGGCAGGCCGGTGGCTAACACCCTGCACGTTCCCAGGAGAGGCCTGTCTTGGGCACTGGCCCCTGGGAGATGAGCCTGTTGAGGTGTGTTTGTAGCCTGAGGCCCTGAGCGGCGCTGACCAGTCTGACCACCTAAGTTTATCCTGACAATGCGATTTATGGTGAACCCCTGTTTTTCCCAGACTGGGGGCGGTCTGGGTAGCTGAGGTTGGTCATGTGGGCAGTGCGTGTCTACACAACTGACCCTCACTAAATCCCCAGACACCAAGGCCCAGTGGGCCTCCCTGGGTTCACAGAGGTTGTCACCCATCGTTGCTGGGAGAAGTGAGCATGTCCGTGTGAGTGCACTGGGAGGGAGGTAAGTCAGGCCTGGTGTCTCCTAGAACAGGCTCCACCTGCCTTCTCCTTTGAAATGGTGACTGTGAGTATAGCAGTTTTCCCATGCCCTGTGAGTCGTCCTAGTAAGGCATCGAGCCTCAGGGTGGTCTGGGGACCCCATCAGATGTCTTATTTAAGAATACTTGACAAACAAGTATTCTTTTCACACCTGTTAAAATATTGGCTTTCCCATTTCCGTGGTATGGCAGTCTCCTGCTAGTTCACCAAGCCTTTTCTGCTTTCTCCCGGGAGCCACAGGAATGTAGCAAAACCACATTTCCCAGCCTCTCTGGAATTAAGCACAGCAGCACCACCGAGTTCTGGTCAGTGGAAGGCGGGAAGAAGTCACACCCCTATGCACAGGCTTGGTCCCAAATATGGTCCCATGTGTGACCCTCCAACCACTTTATCCACCACAGGTGAAGGCAGGGGGCTCCAAAGGCTGAGAGGGAGGGCACATAGTGGAAAAAAGTGGTTGTCTGAGCTGTTTCCTGGTGAGGGTCACCTGACCAGGGGCACTGGGATGGACTGCTGTGTAAGCGGGAAACAAACTTTTATTGTGTGAAGCCACTGGCATGCTGAGGTTACTTGTGACAGCCCACCCCAGCCAGTGCAGAACCTGGGACCCTGAAGCAGGTGCTGCTCAGTGACTGAGTGGTGTGGCTTGGAAACAAATTCAGGAGGCTGACAGCTCAAGATTCATGTTATGCAGTGACAAAACATTTGGCTAAACTCTATCCTGTGATAACCTGACAGACAGACCCCACGCTGACTGATCCTGCAGCCCTAGGCGAAATGATTGGAAGGAATCAGTGTCTGCAGCCAACACATAAAATTGGATGAAGAAAGAATGGTGTACAAAGCAAAAGTGAGTGGAAACAGAAAGTGTCCAGAAGTGTGAGGACTTCAGGAAAACTGTGGTGAGGGACCAGGGACCAACAAGACAGCCTTCCAGAAAAGACCAGATCAAGGATGGGTACCTTCCCACTCAAGCCTTCAGTTCCATATAACCTCCAGGTACCAGCCGTTCAATTCCAGGAAAGACAAGAGAGCAAGCGCGCAAAAAGACAGATAAAAGCCTTGAAAAGCATACGCAGTCAGGGTTATGGTGGAGTTGCTAGCTGACACACGCAGCTGATGGGATGTACAGACCAGAGCCCATTGTGCCCTTAAGAGAGCCAGGAGGCCACAGAAACACGGAGCAACAGACAAAGACACCCTGGCTGCTTAAGACTGAGCATCTTTGGTCCCTCTTCATTGCTGCAGGAGGTGGACTACGGCAGCCCTCCAGGAGGGCATCATCTCACGACCCCTTCAGATGAGGCCATGAAGGGAAGAGGCCTGAGGGTAGGACCAACAATGGACAAATGGACAAGGGGGGCCCCCAGGCAGCAGAGTCGGGGTCCAATAGGATTTAGATTAGACCTAAATCTAATTAGATCACCCCACCGATTTCAGCACCATTATGGACCAATCTCCCTTATGAAGGGGAGATTCTGTTACAATAACCCTGGTCACATTTAACCCAGTGCTTTGGTGGGGGAGCGGATAGCTCGTCTTTTTAGTTCATAGGTCCCCGTGATACTGGCCCTGATATCAGTGCCCCTACATTAAACCCAGAATATATGGGGTTAAAACCAAAAGCACTCATCCTCTTTCCCTGCTTCTCTAAGTTACATTCATATGTAACAATTGGGGTGTTTTTGTATCCCTGAACTTCACAAGGCAGATGGAGTTACTAATTGTTAAAAGCCCAGGTGCCCTCAAGCTGGGCTCACACTGATGTTTTGGCTAATTACCAGTTCTTGAGGTTTGTTACAGGGAAACTGACATCAAGAAGCTAAAGCTTCTCAGACCTCAACTCCTTGGCTTCCTGGAGCCAGAATCCACCATCCACTACGGAGACAGAGACAGTTGAAGGACACCCACTTGCAATTCCCTTATCCACCATCCTCCTCCCTCCAAGCAGCCTCACAAGGCCAAACGCAGGCTGGTGGGAAAGCGCCAACCAGCAAGGCCACAGGCTCCCCCTCCCTACCAGCAGCCACATCCCTCACAACCTTTAAAACCCCTTGCCTCCCAACTTTCGGGGAGACAGGACAAATCTGAGAGCTCTCGTCTCCCGGCTGACGTCACCCGAAATACAAACTCTTTCCTTGCCATAAGCCTGGTGTTCTAGTTGTATTTGGCCCCTCTTGTGTGGCAGATAAAGAACCTGGGTATGTATCCGGTAACACCCGGACCATGAGGAACCATATCGGGGGCCTGATGGAGAGAACTGTGCCATGCTGGGAGATGTTCTGTGTCCTGCTGGATGCCGTGACTAGATGTGTGCCCTGGGGAGGTGAGTTCTCTATGTGGGTTCAAGAGAGAAGCAGATGTCTGGTCACCAGAAGGGAGGCAATGACAAGTGCTTCCCCTTGTTCAACAATTCATTCCATTTCCTTCTGGAAACTACATGATCCAGCTTCCCCTACAGCTAGATGCCGCCACGAGGCTGAGCTCTGGCCAGGGCAGCGGGGACAGGGAGTATGCGGGCATAAGTAACGTAGGCCACTTACAAGCCTGGCCCATAAAACCCTCCCATACGCGATTCTCTCTTCTCTTCCCCCAAGCACTGACTAAATGGAGAGGATTTGGAGAGCCTAAGGAAGAGGGAACGGAAGAGGGAACGCCTAAAAGCGTGATCTGATTTGAGCAGCCACACAGGACTGTGTGAGCAAGACACATACAATTATCTGTCAGGGTTGTTTGCCACAGCACTAGCCTACCCTTACTGATATAAATTGTTTAACTTTTTTTGCTTACAAAAGCAATACAGTGCAAAACTCTTAAACAATACAGAAATACTACAGTTAAACTTTCCCTCCCCGCCCACCTCCTCTCCTTGTTGCACATTCCCCTTGGACAACCAATGTAAGAGTCTGATATACACGCACGGGAACAAGCCTGAGAGGCTACACTCAAGTTATTTTTTTAACGGGATTCTAAGACTATGTAAGTACTTCAGGAAAACGCAGTGACAAATGGCTGCTGGAGAGACCATTGTTTTAAAATTAAGTCAGTAAACACAAAGCAGACAGTAATCCTAGGTAACTGGAGGCTGTACATTCAAGACATTTTTAGTGATTCAGAAGCAGTGCATGTGAATTGTACAAAATTAGAAAATCCATACAAGAAAAAAAATAATTATTTCTACTACTCAAGGGGCACCACTGTTAAAACCCTGTGCACCTTGTTCTGTTTTTTTCTCTATGTACATATGTGTATATGTATACTTTTAGAAAGAGAAATTACTCCTTTCTGATTAGAAAAGATCATAATCTTTCTCTTTTAGCAGCTCAGCAAGCCAGAAATGCTCTGTCTCATTCTTGAGTGAGGAAAATGTAACATGCTGGTTGGACAGCATGCTGAGCTCCGGTGGTAAAGTGACAAATAGCACCATAATTAAAGTGTCCTTGACGCTTTACTTTGTAGCAAAAGAAAATATAAAGTTCTCTACCTTAGCCAGAACAGGAGAGAGGTTCTAACTCTAGATATCCTGAGGGTGGAACTAGTATAAAACGGAGCAAGGACTGATAACAGAGGTGTGGAAACAGTATCAAATTATACCCAGGCATATCTTTGTCTTTAAGTTCTTTCCTAAATTGTTAAATATTTTAAAAGGTAATACTACTTTTTATATTTAGTTGCTTTAACCAAAAAAAAATCTATACCCTCTTTCTGCTGGCCAGGATGACTTATAGCCTACAGATTTTGCACTTTTGTGCCTGTGACTTACCAAGTAAGCACAAATCATTGACTACTAACAGTTATCATACCGACGTTTTAAAATCATTTCCTTCTTTAATGATTCAAAACAGATCCAGATGTATCCCTATGTCCCATCCACTCTCTGGTATTCCAGCCCCACTAGTGCCATCTCCATCATTAGCGTAAGACCAGTGAGTCACTACCCACCTGGATGCAGCTTCTCTCAACTTCAGTCAAGTCAACCCCAAAAATATAATCAGCCTTAGACCTTCATGCCACTTTTACACACCCATAAGTGACTGCAAACGTAACAATTCAATGTGCCAACATACACACTCTTTAACCCAACACATGCCAATCTCCATTACATCCTGACTAACCCACAAATTTTGTAGCTACTTGGCAGAGTTCAGGTTCTATAGAAACGGGCACAAGGGTCATTGCATGTTTTTGGTTTTGTGTTTTGGTGAGGAAGATTAGCCCTGAGCTAACATCCGTGCCCATCTTCCTCTACTTTATATGTGCGACGCCTGCCACAGGATCCTAACCTGGGAACCCCGGGCCACCAAAGTGGAGCGGGCAAACTTAACCGCTACAGCACCAGGCTGACTCCATATATTTTTAATATTTATATGCCACTTGTTTCCACAAAAGTGATTCAGCAGGTTCTAAAATGAAACACAAGAATTGGAATCCACACAAAAGTGTGATACTAAAATGCACATAATCTTTCTTAGGGAAATCTTTTTCAGTGGCCAATAGGTGTCCCTTAACCCATATTCCAAATTAACAAAATAAATCCCGAATATAAACAAAACTCCATTTTGAAGCCTCTTTTCGGAGCATTTCACAAAGTACCATGTTTTTAACAGGAAAAGAAAACAGGTAACAGGTGCCTGGACAAGGGCCCTTCGGCACCTGCCTCTCACCAGAGGACCCACCCACACATAGTGCCCACCTGGCGAAATGGATGTTGAGTCAAATGAGCACAGGAGAAGTGACAGGTGCCTGGACAAGGGGCCCTCGGGCGCACCTGCCTGTCACCTGGTGACTCTCGAGATGGTCCCTCAGTCAGGGGAGCACAGGACAGGGAACAGATGCCCGGACAAGGGGCCCTTGGGCACACCTGCCTCTCACCTGGGGACCCGCGAGGTGGACGCTCTGTCAGGTGAGCACCCGAGAGCTTAGGGCCTGCGCCCCGCCCTCGCCCCGTCGCCCTGGTTACAAGCCCAACGCCCCTTAGCGCCCCCGCCACTTGCTCCATTCTCGCGAGAGCCCGGAGGCCGCCCTCCCCCGCCCCGAGGCCTCACTTCACAGCTGCCACACCACTTCCGGACAGCCTCACTTCCGGGCGCCGCCTCACTTCCGCCTCGTCCGGCGCGGCCGCCCGGCCCCGGCCCGGTGCTGCTGGCGCGGCGCCCTGCGGGGAGAGGGGTGAGTGCGTGGCGGGAGGCCGGCCTTCCCGCCCCTCCGCTCCCGGCGGAGCTCCCCGGAGCCGCCCCTCAGCCCGGCCCGCGCTCCGGGATCCCCAGGCGGCCCCGGCCCGTCGCGCCCGCACCCGACCTAGGCCCCCGCTTCCCTCCGGGCCTCCCATCCTCCTCTCCCCGTGGGCCTCCTCCCTGCACGGCCTCCCCATTCCATCCTCTCCTCCCGGTCCTCTGCCCTCTCCATCCTCTCCCCATCCCCTCCGTAGCACCTTCCTTCCTCTCCTGTGCTCTCCCCTCCCCTCCTTTCCCCATCCTCTCTCCTCCCCTCCCCATGCTCTCCCCTCCTCTTCCCTGGGCCAGGGGCAAGGGCAGCGGGCCGCAGAGGTCGCCCAGGACCCGCCCGAAGTCTGAGCCCCGGCGGGTGGCCTGGACGGACGTGTCCTGCCCTGACATTCAGAGTTGCCCCAGGTGTAAACAGCGTGCTGAGCGCGTCCTTGCTTTTATCTGCAGACCGCTCACAGATGAGGTTGCGGCGCTAGGTGTCACCACCATGGCAGCTCCCTGGAAGAGCGCGCTCCTGATACTGCTAGCGTCTCAAGCTGTGTCCTTGGTGAATGCCTCTGACGAGGAGGAAGTTCCAGAAGAATGGATCCTTCTGCATGTTGTGCAGGGTCAGATAGGAGCCGGGAATTACAGCTATCTGCGGTTAAATCATGAGGGAAAGATAGTTCTTAAGATGCAGAGCTTAAAGGGCGATGCAGACCTGTACGTGTCTGACAGCACCCTCCACCCGAGTTTTGATGACTATGAACTGCAGTCTGTTACCTGTGGCCACGACGTCGTTTTTATTCCAGCGCATTTCCAGCGCCCTGTGGGGATAGGGATTTACGGACACCCATCTCACCACGAGAGCGAATTTGAAATGAAAGTCTACTATGACCGAACCATCGAACAGTACCCATTCGGTGAGACGGCGTATTCGGATGGCACCGATACGAGTCATAAGCACGCTTATGCTCCAGAAGATGCATCTCAAGAAGAGGAATCCGTTCTCTGGACAATATTAATTAGTATTTTGAAGCTGGTACTTGAAATTCTTTTTTGATTTCACTGAACATACTGTGGAGTTTAATACCCTTAATCTGTGAAGTTGACTGCAGTTTGCTGTGAACCTAGCTACTCTCACCTGGTTGGAGTTCTGGTTACCTTTTCTAGTTGGGGGATGGAAAAATAAAGCCATACTGTTTTGTTACCTCAGTTACCCCAAAAGTAGGAAAAGCAGCAAACATGATATTTATTTCCTTTTAAAGATCAAAATTCCTATAAAAGAAATATGAACAATAAAATGTTTAAACTCCATTTTGATTAGTTTGTCAGGAGACTAAAAAGAATGATTATTGCAGTAATTTAGGTTTATATAAAAGAAATCAAAATAGAGCAACTTTTCATGCAGTTACACAGATCACATTAAAAGGCTGATAGCTTTATAATTTTACTCTAGTTACAGATTCTAAATGAAGTTACAATGTGTAGGCTTTGAAGAGTTACTAAAAGCAAGTCTGAGATGTAATTTCTTCATGCTTGCCTGAGCATGGACACAAGCTCCATGCCTCCACCCCAAGTAGGGATGGTACCTCCTATGTAAACAGGATTTCCTGGCAGGCTGGTGGTGTTTCTGTGCAGTTGTAAAATCAGCTGCACCAAATCTCATCAGGTCATTTGTAATGTTAACATCTTGGGCTACCTATTTATTAAAATTGTTCCGTTACTAAATAACTTTCTTATGCTACTTATGGTAGGCCAGAAACAATGTAGATTAGGAAAATTTCATAAAAGTAAAAGTAACTTTCAGGCTAATAAAAGAAAAGTATTTCAAATTAAGCTGCCTAATATTTCCACTGAATTTCCAGAGAGAGTCAAAGTACTAAGATATAAAAACCTTTTGGAAGATTAATTATTTCTCTACCTGAAATTGGTTTCAAGGGCAAGAGTAGCTTATAATAGAAATAAATCAACTTGCAGATTTTAAGCAAATAGTTAATTTCAAAAATCTTTTATTGGAATAAAAATGAGAATGTTGTAAATAAATTGGCACCAAATAGTTCATTTAAATGCATATTACAATGTTGGGGTCAAAAAATTATTTTATCCCTCTTTGCTGTTTTTCCCCCTTCTGCCCACTTTCCTGGGTGTTGGGGGGGCTCGCTGACAACAGTCACAAATCCAGCGACCTAGGAGAAAAATTGTTAATACAGAATGAAATTTAATTTTTTAGCACTGAATTTTAAACCCATTTTGCTCTTGTTCCTTAGCTATCACTAATGACAGTCCTCTGTGGATGTATGGTGGGAAGGGGACTAATGAATTCCTTAAAATAAAGAGAAAAATGTAAACTTCCCTTTAGATGATTAGTGTAATCAATGTCCTGTGAAATTCAGTGCAAGTGGTGGGGGGGAGGCATGGTGAGAGGAGCAATGCTATAATAGGAACCTTTAAAAAATTATTAAAATCCTTTCTGAAATCCAAACACGATCACACTTAAAAAGTTCAGTAATACAAATCCTTATAAAACCTGTTCTTGAGTTTGGCTTTTTTTCGGCCTTTCTCGCTGCTGCTCACTGGCAGCTGTGTATCTTAACAGCATCCTCTCAAGTCCTGGTGTATTTTGCCGACACAGCACTTTAAAATTTACCAAGTATTTGATAGCACATTGATAAACTGTACTATGTACTTGATCTGAATTACTACAGAACTTTAAGTTGCTTGCTTCTTAATGATTCCCAGGAAACTTAGTTCTAGGCATATACTTTATATAAAGTATTATACAGTATTAACTATGCAAATGAGTTCTAAAGTTACACAATTATGTGTAATGTTTTAGTCCAATTACTGTGATTTATTCTTCGATCCTCTGTTCATTCTAAAGTTTTCTGGAATTGTCAAGCTGCCTTGATTTATAAAAATCTGGTTTAACATGTATACAGGCATAGCAGTCATTTTGTTAAGTTTCTAAATAGGTGACATAAAAATAAAATCAAGGCTTTGAAACAAATTGATGCTGTTGCTTTAGCTATTTCAGTAGAAAAACACTGGCTCATTCTGTACATTGAGCTCTATTTCCAAAACTTAGACTAGGCACCTTGACATCTCATGTGTCCTTTAGTTGGGTTGTCTAGGGATGAAAAGCAGGTGGACATGATCTGGGTAATCACAGCGTTGGTCACGTCTTGTCAACAGAGGGGTCTACAGGCCCTTCGTGTCATTATGGTGTTTATGAAGCCTGTACAAAAATGCTGGGAGAGTCCCTTCACTCAAAGATTATGTTCCTTCTTTTTTCATCTTTACCTGATGGAATAGCACCAAGGCCCACACAAAAAGTATGATAACCTCTGTCACACACATCACAGAACATCATTTCTTCTTCATGGTGGGGTTGTCCACATATAATGCAAGTTTTACATTCCATACATTGCCATGGGTAGGTCTTAATCATAGAAACAAGCTCCATGGTCATATCCAGGCAAGAAGGATGGCCTAAACCAAAACCAATATTAGTAGTATTTCACACAAGAATTTTTAACTTAATATAGCATAATAAAATGCTAGTTTTGAGATTTCTCAAGAAGGGCTACAATGTTTAATCGCAGAAGAGAACTGAAAATACAGTGTAGAAGAAAATACATGGACTTCATCTACACCTTATAAGTTGCCCTCTATATTTGATGATTCTATGGTTCAAGTCTATCTGACAACTAAAAATCCTAGTTTTTGAAGCAACAGAGTGGTTAAAAAGTTAAGACATGCCAATACTTACCGCTGTTATCGCACTGGGAGCAGTGGATAAGTGACTCAGCCTTCCCTTTCTTGTTGGTCTCCTTACCCTTGAGACAAATTCCACATAGAGCATTTGGAATGACCTTTGGCTGGAAGGGTAGAAGAGGGCTATAAATTCATGCCAGAAGAACTTACTATGTGTTCAAAAGGAATTCTGTTATTGTAATGCCTTATCTTTACTTTTGGTAACTTGCTAATGACGACCTTTTTGAAAGACGTAACTTGACGTGAGTCTGCGTTCAACATGCAATGGCCTACTGACTAAATCCTTATTAGATTTCACTTTAAATTTTGTTAACTGCATGATCTGTGTTAGGATTAAATGTAGCATTCTACACTCCCTACATGCACAGTGAGATCTTTATAATGAACTGGAAGGGAAGACTAAATACAATGTCAAATCACACTATTAACTGGAAGAGAAAAGCTACGCACCAAATGACTATTCATGTAAGTTAGGCTTATTATTTAAAAAACGACTCAGTTTTAAGCAGCTTATATACTGATTTGGTTTAAAAACTGATATTTTCCAAAGCTGTAAAACTAGATCTATAAAATCTAAGTTACAAAATCAATGTTTTCACATTTTTAGTTGAACGATGTCTCATGCATACACTATCATGTGCAAAAATATGTGTGGAAAACCGAGCTGTGTGATGATTCCCTTTGCCTATCTAATAAATTAATAAATGAGCCTACATGGGAAAATGCATTCAGTGTGAAAAACAAAACATAAAAGAGAAAAGTTAAGTTTTCAGACAAGCAAAAAAAAATTATCACTCAAATACAAAGACACATTTTGAGTACTAATCATTTGTCAGATTAAAAACATGCTCAATCCAATGAAGGTATTTGGCTTTAAAAAACACTTGGCAACACGTGGAAAAGGACAAAAAAGAAGATTCACCGCATCTGAAATTACTGAGGTGAGAACATTCCAGCATCATAGCCTTGACTGTGATGATATGATGTTCATGCTATATGAACACGTAAGGACAGTGGGAGAAAAAGAAGAGCAAGCATGGCCCAAGTAGGAAATGGGGGCCAGAGGTGGATATATATATATATATATATGAACCGGGAGAAAAATTATTTTAAATAGAATTATTATATTTTATTCCAACCCAGCCAAATGCATCTTAAATTTTCTTTTCCTAAGTTACTGAACCAAAGAGGAGCCTAAATGAAACTCCAACTTTGTATATGGTATTCGGCTTTGAAATGTCTCACTGCCACCTTCAAAACCTGTTAGGCCTAAACAATTTGTTCTTAATTATTTAATTTTTTTATTCTTTAAATTATCTTTCTTTGCAAAAGATGACAGAGGCATTCAAAAATAATTTTTGACTTATTTATTTTAAAAAAGTCAACCTTATACATAAATATAATAAAAACAATAACTAAACAATCACAAATGTCTCTACAAAATAATAAATATCATAGAAGTTAAAACATACATATAAAATTTTACCGTTAGCTATTCTACATTTCCTGTACGTATATCTTTATACCCTGCTCCCCCAACAAAAGGATAGTGTCACACGCTCAAACCTTTTAAGTCTTGCAGTGTGTTACCCTCTTGTTCCTGCTACATTCTAAGCATAAGGTTCTCATTGTGTTTTCCTATCCCTAAATAAAAAATAGCTAGGAAGTGCACTTCCATGATCCAAATTCTGGTTCAGGTACAATCAAATCTGTAACTGCCATAATATACAGCAGAAAGCTACCTCTCAATCCATCAAAATAAGAAATATCTTTTGGTTATAGTACCTGTACTAAATGTAAAGGATATACTTATCTAATACTTGTAGTTTAAGTTAGATACTGGCATACTAAGTACTCTAGTATCTTGCACTAAAGTCAAGGAAGTAACCACACAATATTAAATTCTAAAGAAAGAACTCCTCATAGGAGATCCTTTACAAAAGTATAAAGGAATAAAACGCAAGGCTAGTCATTCACATTCTAGAGCAATTCAAGTTCTACAATCATTAAAATATACATTAAACACCTACGATTAAAAGGACACCAAGAAAATTCCAGATTTACTTCTAAGCTTAAAATCATGTTTGGTTAAACCACTTAAAATTTTTCTTACCCAATAGTCTTCACTTTGATGAAAAAAGGGAGAGACAGGGGTGGAGAAGGGAGAGAGGCAGAGACAGAGCTTTGCAGCATTTTCTAAGATGAGGCCACAGCTCAATGTAAAAGGCTTGTTCATTCAAGCACTCTGAGCGCTCTAAGAAGCCACACTGCTCAGCCCAGCACTTTACACAGTGGATACCAATTGTGGCTGGGAAGCTAGTTTCTCGGTGTACTGTAGAGTTGATGGAGGAGGAAGGGAACAGTGTGCAGAACTCTCCTGAAGATTAACGGAACAGAACCCTACGTATGTCTGATGGAGACAGTCAGTTTTACTTCTCATAACTGCAACAACATCAGAATGTCACTATTGACAAGAAAATTAAAATACTCATTCTAATAGTTCTCAGCATCTCAAATAAAAGGCTCACAGTACATTCATATTCCTGCTTGAAAAATAACCAAAGATAAGTGATATGGTAACACTAATACACTATAAATTTTAATGATACACTGGTAACATAGGCCTGAATCCTAACAATTATGCTTTAATTTCAGGTTAATGTAACCTAAACAATACTGTCCTACAAATTAAGGGCAAGCACTAGTGATTCTTATTAAGCAAGACATCAGATACATTATCATTTTTCTTAACTCCCAGATTTTAAAACACATTTATACATATGCCTTCAGGTTGAAGTACCCTAACATTTAGGCACATCTTGGCTTATTAATACTTTTCATAGAGAGGTTAACTTTTAATAAACATGTTCACATTAATGTATTAAGTCTAGATACTGGTTGTTCCAAACTATGAAATACCTGAAACATTCTTAGGTACTAAAAATGTTCACAGAAGATTATAAAATGTGTATTCTGCATATTAGACTCCTTTGAGTACTATCAATTTAGGTCAACCTAGATGATCTCTTCTATAATAAATCACTTATAGTATTGAATAGTTCTTCACTTTCAGCTTCTATTAAAACATCTATTTCAATATTCTCTCTTTTTTTAACCCATAATTAATCCAGGCTTATTGTCTGAAAGGTCTACTCAACACTGACAGTGTGCTTTGAGCTGACACTCCCATTTGAACCTCTTATCAGACTAGTAGCACAGTGTAGCACACACACCCAGCTAACTTTCCAAAATTTAATCTTTGGAGTTCATTTGCTTTTAATTATTAAGCATTAATTTAAATCTTCAGTTTAAAAAAATTAGATAACCTATATGTGTAAAAACAAGTACAAAAGTCACATAGCTGCAGCCTACTGAAGCCATCTTGCTGAATGAAGCTTAAGATTTGCTTGCCATAGGCTGAAAAAACATGTATTTTTAAGTTGATTACATAAAGGCATTTTCTAATGAAATATGGAATACACTAATTTAAGTCGCTGTTTTACTTTGAGAAAAGAAAGGCAAACAAACTGTTAGAAGCATTCTGGTCAGGTTGCAGGGAAGCTGGTAGCAGCTCACCTGAACCTGTTCTTCTGGATGACCTACCACAACCCCAATTCTGATGCAAAACAAGGTGTTTACAACACCCTAAGCACAACTTCTTCATCACTTGACTGTAAAACTTTCCTTCAAAACACCTTCCTAACCACAATGAAAAGCTTAGTCTGATACATTCCAGACCAAAAGAACTGTGTATTTTACTATTACCATCCAAAAAACAAAACTGTGCAGCTAATTCCACTCCTTTTATGATATTCCTAAATCCCCATATACAAATAAGGCTACTCACCTCTCAGCTAACACTCTGAAGGGGGAGGGGCAGACAGCAGGCGCAAACAATAAAAATAATAACACTGCTGATAACATACTATCTTACTCTGAGAATACCCAATCAAAAAGTTAACAAGTTTATCAGCCAAATTACCTCACTAAATAATGTTTAAATCCTTGTCAGAGAATTGCATGGGTTATGTGCAAAGATTAGGCTTGGCACTACAACGTAAATAACAAGTTTTACTACATTCTATCGCAGAGTTAGCTGAATTTGGCAAATGGATCAAATAATCCTTAGATTAAACCCAGATCTTTCTTAATGAAAGGCACTACAAAAATGCAACTCAGTCTGACAGTATATCCACCCATGCTTTACAGCTCAGCATGTTTAGCTATACTAAATACTAGGATATTTAAAATATCAGATAATTATGACCTTTACTCTGATGAAACAAAGTATGAAGTTCTGCCTATGAAATAATTTCTTAAAAATCCATACTTGCCTGGTTATTATTTAAAAGAAAAAAAAAGATTCTCTTACAATTGTACATATACAGAAAACAGAAGCTAAACCATAGCCAAAAGTGATAGAAAAGCCACCAGGAAAATAAAGCAAAAAAGAAAGAAGCTGACAGGGCACATAGCACAGAGGAACAGCTAGTGCAGGGCAGCAGGCAGGGCTCCACCACTTTGAAATTCAAAGTTAAAATGTTTCAGGGAGAGAGGCTGCTCAGGAAGAAAGCTGAGTCAGGGGCTTTTCTCTTCTACCTTGTACCCAGGAACTGACTTGGACAGTACAGAACGTTTGGAAGCGTCTTTTCTTGGGGTGGCAGCTTTGTCCTTGGATCTCTGTTTTCCCTGGAGAGGCTCCTCCTGGCTGTCGGGAAGGCCTTCCCCCTCAGACACGTTGCCAGAGGAGCTGTCCTGCAGGTCAAAGGCACAAACAAAAGTTCCTCGGAATTCCCGCAGCTTTGAGTCTGAATTTTTTTTTTTTTTTTTTTTTGGTGAGGAAGATCAGCCCTGAGCTAACAACCATGCTAATCCTCCTCTATTTGCTGAGGAAGACCGGCTCTGAACTAACATCTATTGCCAATCCTCCTCCTTTATTTTCCCCCAAAGCCCCAGTAGATAGCTGTATGTCATAGTTGCACATCTTTCTAGTTGCTGTATGTGGGACGCAGCCTCAGCATGGCTGGAGAAGCGGTGCATCGGTGCACGCCCAGGATCCGAACCCAGGCTGCCAGCAGCGGAGTGCGCGCACTTAACCGCTAAGCCACGGGGCTGGCCCCAAGTCTGAATTTTGAAAACTACAGAATATATTCAAAAAACGTTTTAGAGTTCCATCAATTTAAAAATAAAAAGATAATTCTAAATATAGGAAAACTTTTCCCAGTAGATTAAAATAAGTCACATTAAAAACCATTTATGTCTTATAAGTACATTATAACATATAGCTAATTCCATTTATATCAGCGAGTACCTTAATCAACTTTGTTTTCTGACTCAAGTCAACGGAAGCAGAATTATCTACTTCAGCTATTATCATACCATAGAGCTTCAACATCACTTTGCCATGTCACAAGGGAACACACTTGTTTCATGCAAAAATATTATTTAAAAAATACACTGTTTTGGGGGCCGGCCCCGTGGCTTAGTGGTTAAGTGCGCGCGCTCCGCTACTGGCAGCCCTTGTTCGGATCCCGGGCGCGCATGGACACACCGCTTGTCCAGCCACACTGAGGTGGCGTCCCACATACAGCAACTAGAGGGATGTGCAACTATGACGTACAACTATCTACTGGGGCTTTGGGGAGAAAAGGGGGGGGGGGAGGAGGATTGGCAATAGATGTTAGCTCAGGGCCGGTTTTCCTCAGCAAAAAGAGGAGGATTAGCACGGATGTTAGCTCAGGGCTGATCTTCCTCACAAAAAAAAAAAAAAAACCACACTGTTTTAAATATGTGTGGGTATTTTCATTGAGTAATAAAGGTCACTAAAGAAGTTCTTCCAGCACACACTTGTGTTTTCATAACGTTAAACTATGCAGGGGCCAATGCTGCCAAGTATTTACAACATCTGACATATTTCAGATGTTCAAAGTTTAGGAGTTCGATATCTGATATTTTAATTCTTCATTTTTTAATTTAAAATTTTCTAATTAGAATGAAAATGTTATATTTATATAAATTATGAAGATTACAAATGAAAAAACGAGGTTATCCATAAGCACCCTGATAAACACTCTGTTAACAACTACTGGGAACATGAACATTATCTCCTTTTTCTTCCTTCTAGACACGTGTTTGTACATATATATAGATACCAGACTCACACATCACATACCACATACACACCTTATCTACAGATGTGCCCTCACTTTTTAAAACACAAAACTGGATTACGTGTGTGTGTGTTTTAATTTTTTTTAAGTGTTATGTACATTTAATCACATCATTAAATATTCTTTGAACTGCATTTCTATCAAGTAAATGTAATATATCGCCCATCGTGGACATTAGATTTATTTCTAATTTCCACTATAAAAAATGCTGTTAATATTCTAATGGACATTTTTCTAATTAAATTTTGTCAGCATCTGATTAGGTCCTTCAAATAAATTCTATTAGTGTATTTGCTAAGTCAAATTCTGTGGAAGTGAAACATCTTGGTATATACTGTCAAAATCCTTGCCCAAAATGTTGGATGAATTTACACTCCTACTAGCAGCGTGGGGGAACATCACACCATCACACCCTCACCACACCACAGCTCCCCTTTTACCAACAACAAGTGAAAGGGGTATCATCACTTTAGTAGTTGAATAGCGTCTTATTTTATGCAACATGTACCATTAAATATGTTTCAGAAGCTAATGGTAACAAAGAAATGGACTGCCCATTTAATGGCAGCATTCTCAAGTTCAGGCTGGCTATAGTAACAAGTTTAAAAATGGCCAGTTGCTCAATATACAGTGCGAATAAAATCAGAACCCTATACCACCATATTTTTCATTCACCTTCAATACCACAGAGCACACCAACTTCCCCACTGTGTAGCAAGTGCATTTTGCTACAAAAAAAAGTCATACAGAAAACCTAACTAATAGCACAACCTATTAGTAACCTTTATATTTTCCCTTAGGAAGCCTAGGATTACTAATTAAGCAATAGGAACACAAGTTAATGTGCTCCCCCAAACCAAGAGAGTTAACGGTAAGACTGTAAGGTGGTGTTTGGTGCCCTTGCCTAACCTGCTTGTGATGACTACAAGGAGCAACTTTAAATATAACCCTACAAAAGGCCATGCACAGCTTGTCTCTATCAACGCACACAATAAATAACTTTACTTAATGAAAGCTTTCTGGAAATTACATACAACTGTCCCTTTTTCAAAAAGGGGATGGTGATACAAGTTCAATGTGACATTCCAGGAAAGCAATTAGCAAAACTTTAAAGGGAAGAGAGATATCTCCTACTAAAGATTACCGAAGTGCCTTTATTTTTCTGTTTCTCATCACCTCGACCATCTTCAGCATCATCTGAATCACCATCACTATCTAGAGCAGGGAGCTCAGGATCCAGAGGGGGCTCGTAAAGTGCCGTGTTTAACGGCAAATACCGCAGTTCATCCGGTGAGTACCTAAAGTTCAGAGAGGCGACTTTCAGTTTTCCTTTATTATTAAATATGCATGGACTAAGCTTTGAGCTATGAAGATAGCCTTAATCTTCTCAATTAACCCCAAATACTTTTGAAAAATGGTTAACGGGTAATAAATAATTTTTTATTTTGGTGATCAAGTAGGGCCAAGTAACAAAGAAAAAACCTAAACATTTTTTCACCAGACTGAGAGTGTAAAATATGTGCTTGATTCTTATTATCAAAAGATAATGTCTCCCTTTTACCCTCAACCTCCCCCAACCGCAAAAAGTCAGCAGACACGGGTAAAACTGGGGCACTATAAAATCGTGCACAAAATCCAGGCTTCCTGATCACCTCCAGCCCCCCTACTCTCCCAAGTCATTACTGCTCGTGGAGTGCTGGCATTGCTCACATGTAAAATGGTGTGATACTAAGAGTCGACCTCACAGAATGGACGTGAGGGTTCAATCAATTAACACACGTAAATCACAGCAGTGCATGGTATTTGAGAAACAAAATTTTCAGTAACAAATTATTTTAAACCAATTTGTGAAGCACGTATTCTAACACATTTAAATCATCTATTTTATCTGAAACTAGGGATTGGCAACCCCTTCCTCTGGGTCGGACTGCATACAGCCAGCTGACGTCCATGCCATTCTCACCCAGTGGAGCGCCCTGTTGGCATCACTCTCTGTAACCTTTTTCAGCAGCAGACACTGGATCAGCATCTCCCTCAGCTAAGACATCCACCAAAAAAGCAAAGGAGTTGGAACACTGCATATCATTTACAATAATTTGCTGACTCAAAAATAAAAAGAAATAAAATATGCTGACCCATGGTTTACATTTGACTTTCAAATACTATGACCCTATAGTCTATTTTAAATACTATTCTTTAAAGAATCTTCTCTATCCTAAAGAACATAAGGTTTAAAGCTGAAGTAAAAGCTGAGATTTTGAAACAAAATGACCCTGTCAGCCCTGTTTTCAGTTGTGTCCAGGTTAGGAATAAGAGATAACAGTATTCTCGCTACATGGAGTGGAAGCAGCAGCCAGGCCAGGGCAGTGATGTGGCTGGAGCAACCAGGTGGCCATGCCCACCCTGGCAGCCACTCTGCTCCTTCCTTCATCTCCTCTACAGGCTAAGCCAGTGCTTCTCAAACTTGCATTTGCACATGAAGCATGGAGGCATCTACAAAAATGCAGATTCCAAGTCAGCGCCTCTGGGGTTGTGCCTGAGAGTTTGCATTTCCAATAAGCATTCAAGGGATACCAGTGCTGCTGGGCCATGGACCATACTCTGAGGATCGAGGTGCTAGAGAACCTCTGGCACCTGTCACAGAAGCACAAATGGGTGGGCAGGGAGATGGGCAGTCCAGGCTGAGACAGGAGACCTTCCGATTGTGGTTGAAGGGCATTTTTTGCCACACAACCATAGAAGATAGAGAATATTGACACCAATCTTATACAACACCTTATGGTAATACTTATAGAGCCAAAAACTTTTAGGAGACAAGTACAAAAAGCTCCAAAGTCCCTCACCAACAGCCAGTACTAATGGGAAATAAAACCACTGAATACCTTTTGTAATATTCCTGGAACTGTCCGGGGATGAGGGCCACTGGGTAAGAACTGACTTTGGTTCGCTCTGTTGGTAACACTTTGTACTTCCCTTGAGGCACCTGGATAACCTGGGTTAACATGAAGAGAAATACAAAACTGATTCCATGCTAGGAATCAAGGCTTTGGTAAAATAATCCCTCTTGTTCTCCACTGCACTCCTCCCCCAAAAAAGCTAAAAATATAAGAGACATTAGGAGCTATGAACTAAGGGGATGGTTGGTGTTTCTAGTTGTACAGGTGAGTTTTGTCTGGCTCTTCACTATGATCATCATTTCTGAGGAAAGGCAGTGCGTTTCTGCTCACCACTTAACAGGGATGTGACCTGAGCAACTTATAAAACCTCTGAAGCTCAACTTCCTCATGTATGAAATGGAAATAATACTAGTTTCAACCTCACATGGTAACCGTGAGAACTGAAGGAACTAACACGGAAATCTCTTACAACAACTCTTGGGACACACAGCAAGTACAATATGTAGCTATTAGTCTATTTCAGTAGAACGTCAACCACAAAGCAAAAGACATCTCATACGCACACAAATTAAATTGAGTATTATTAGGCAAGTTCTAGAGAAGAAAAGTACACATTGCCGGTACAAAAAATAACAATAACAAAGGAGGTAGTGAGAACTCTGCAATAAGGGAGATTCAGGGACTAATAAATTTAAGCGATCCTACGTGCGTCTGTAAGTCAAAATAAGCTCTTCTTTCTTCCATACGTTCCCGGTTTAGGTTGCTGTTAAATTCAGCTGCTTTTTTGGCAGCTTTCTTAATGTACTCAGGCACTTTGCTGGCTTCAACTTTCTGAGTATTCTGTTGTTGCATTTGCTGAAATAAAAATACTAGAGTTGGAAGTCACATATAACTTTACAAAATGTCATCCTCCCCAAACCAAATAAAAGATGCTAGTCACCTCGATACTTACAGAATACTCTTTATAATGATCTGTAATTCGTTGACGTTCCTTTTCTTGTAGAATAACAGAATATTCAGCATGTTTGGCTGGATATTCTTTTATCATTAAATCAATCACTTCATCACTGCGCAATGCTGTTAAACCTATTTTAGACAAAAAAAAAAAAAAAAGATAAGGAACCTATTTTAAGGCTGAGTGGACAAAACCACTTTCCAAAATTTGCTTTTTCTTCAAACTACTCTACATTTAAAAGATTTTCCAATAGCCAAAGCAAAATATTTTAATACATTCAAAAATAATAAAAAATAATAGTCATTGACAACATGGATGGACATTGAGGATATTATGCAAAGTGAAATAAGTCAGAGGGAGAAGGTCAAATACCTTATGATTTCCTTCATTAAGTAGTAGATAATAACAACAATAAACAAACACATGGAGACAGAGATTGGATTGGTGGTTACCAGAGGGGAAGGGGGAGGGAGGAGGGCAAAAGGGATAATTCGGCACATGTGTGTGGTGATGGGCTGTAATTAGTATTTGGGTGGTGAACATGATGTAATCTATGCAGAAATAGAAGTATAATGATGTACACCTGAAATTTATACAATGTTATAAACCAATGTTACTGCAATAAAAAATTTAAAAATAAATAAATAAATAAAATAGTCATAGTAGAAAGCGAAACAATTAAAAAGAAATAAATTACCAAAGTCGCAAAAAGCAATCAATTTTTCAACCAAACTTTTTTTAAATTCTCTGTACTATAAACATATAGCCCTTTATTAGAAACAATTGCTAAATAATGATGCACACTAACTAGTGCCAATTAACATAGGATATTAGATGAGAAAAACAAAGACTTTTTCAATATATTACAGTTCTTAGTCTTCAAATTAGATACACTAGAAATATTATAGAGGTAATTCAATTTCACCAAAAGCATCAGCACGCACACACAAGTCATATAAGCAATTTTCAAAATTCATAGTATCAGCTTATACCAATTGCTGAGGTGAACTCCCAAGGTTTTATATTAAAAAGTAGCCATGTCACATTAAAATGTTTATGAAAGGAAAATTACAAATAAAGCATAGAGACAATTATACAGAACTAAAAATTGAGCAAAATTTGCCTTTTAAGAGATAAGGACTAATACTTTTGTGTTTTACACACAAAACACACATATACTTTGACACTTCTGTAAAAGCTATTAGAAAATGATATTGCTATAAAATGTCATTCTCCCTTGTATTTTAACAATCGAAAATGAAGTAAACAATTTAGCATTTAAAGAATTCCATCTGTTTTATTAATTTTGTAAAATATTTTAGGAAAGGAGATAAATACTCATCCAATATTGCCTCATAAATGTTCAACTTTCAAAATTCACATTCAAAGCTCTCATTACCTAGAGTGCATTGAGTTTCTGTGATGACATTTAGCTCTCTCAGGTAGAGTTTCTCCTTATGAGACAAATCTCGTCGCTCTAAATCTCCAAAAAAAAGAATCAAAGACTATTAAAAAGTCTTTTGCTTTTATAACATCATGCATTTGTAAAACTTTCAAAAGCTTAAAAAACTTTTAAAATTTTTAAAAAGTTAAAATCTTCAAAGATTTAAAAAAGTACTTCATGTTACATATTCCAAATATTATTAAAGAGACTACACAAAGAATCTTACAAATTCAAGAAATAAAAGTCAAAATAAAAACAGAATAATCCACAGCAAGAAGGTAACATAAATAACTATATTACAATGGCTGATGAAGTACAGCTTTTCCCAAATTCAGATACAGCTATATAGAGCTACTTCCATTCCTAAGGTCGAGGAACAATGGTAAAGAATCAATCCTTGGTTCATACACCTATAAGTCATTTTTTCTAAAATTTTTCCCAGGACTTTCATTTTCCTCGTTTTGCTTTTAAATCAGTTTATAAGGGATAAGAGCAAACTGATAGCAGAGAGAGATGTTGGATGATAGCAGTAAATGGAAATCAGCTGGCAGAAGGATATAAAATACATTATAAATAATCCATCCTCAAATATTCAGAAGTTGACAACTTATCAAAAAGAATTACTATTAGTTAAAAGTTAGATTTAATCTGTTACACAAACTGAGACTTAATACCTGGATATTTCCGTTTAAAGGAGGTCACACCCAAATATTCACTGACTTGTTCTTGAAGCATATAGTATTCTCCTGTTTCATCAGGTGGCCATTTGTACTCTATCAAATTTTCTGCTGGATAGTAGCTAAAGCTAAGCACAGAAATATATATTATGCCTTTAATAATTTTTATTTTTAAGGATATTTATTTTTAAGGATTTATTTTTGAGAATATTTTTAAGGATTCTGAAAAACTATTTTAATTATTTAAATTCTCAGTCAGTCTTCTATGACTTTGCAAATACATAAAAGTTCCCATGATTTCATGTGTACGAAAGAAAATTACAAAACAGGTAGAGGGAAAAGAAACAACCACCTGGAATACCAAAACAAAAAAGTACAATGGAAATAACATTTTATATATACCACAAAAAACAGACTCAACAATTGTTAGGAACAAAGGCATTTTTTAGCTTAAGAGGTCTGTAAGGCCAAAACAGAGTGGTAATATCAGTTCTGAATTCTATCTCTTGGGCTTAACACCCACAGCTACTATTTCATCCACCCAAGGTATAAAGTAATCAACTTCTGTTCCCCATCTGCTGTTCAGTGAGTCACAAACAGCTGAGAAAACAGAACTCTAAAAACCTATTTCTCAATGAATTAAACTATAAATCATAATTATTTGTTCTCATAGACTCCACAAACCCAGAAGCAGAGAATGGACCTAGTTTGATGGTGCCAGTGTATTGCAGATCAATCCCAACCCTGAATAGCAAAGACTACAGACTTCTGGACCTGGGCCAATTCAACCTCTAAATTTCATCAATGGATAATAGAGGCAGGAATGTGACACTATTTTATGCATCTATCCAATTAAAAATAACAGACAAAAAGAATAGTTTTCTCAAAAATGGTGCTGGGAAATTGGATAACCAAACGCAAGTCTGAAATTGGACTCTTACCTCAGCTGCTATACAAAAATTAATTAAAAAATGGATCAAAGACCTAAATATAAGAGCCAAAACTAGAAAATTCTTAGAAAACACAGGGGTAAAACTTCACGATCTCAGATTTGGCAACGAATTCTAGATATGACACCAAAGCATGATCAACAACAAAAACAAAATAGATAATCTGGACTTCAGCAAAATTAAAAATTTTGTGCATCAAGGATACTATCAACAGAGTGAAAAGACAACCCACAGGATGAGAGAAAATATTTGTAAACCATAGATCTGATAAGGGATTAATATCCAGAATACATAGAGAACTCCTACAACTTAAAAACAAGAAAACAACCCATAAAAATGGGCAAAAAATTTGAATAGACATTTCTCCAAAGAAGATATATAAACGGCCACTAAGCACATGAAAAGATGCTCAACATCACTAGTTATTATGGAAATTCAAATCAAAATCACAATGAGGTGCCACTTCACACTTTTTATCTAGAATGGCTATTATAAAAAAAAAAATAGAAAATAACAAATTGGTAAGGATATGAAGAAATTAGAAACTGTGTGCATTGCTGGTGGGGATATAAAACGGTGCATCCACTGTGGAAAAGTTTGGCAGCTCCTCAAAAAGCTAAACATAGAATTACTGTATGATCCAGCTATGCCACTCTTAGGTATATACCCAAAGGAATTGAAAACACGGACTCTCAACAGATATTTATAAACCAATGTTCACAGTAGCATTATTCACAATAGCCAAACGGTGGAAACAACCCAAGTGTCCACCAGCAGATGAATGGATAAACAAAACATAGTCTATCCATATGATGGAGTATTAAGTCAGCCCTAAAGAGAAGGGAAATCCTAATACATGCTACAACATGAACTTTGAAGAAATTACACTAACTGAAATAAGCCAGACACAAAAGGACAAATATTGTATGATTCCATTTATATGAGGTACCTAAAATAGGCAAATTCATAATGACAGAAAGTAGACCGGTGGTTGCCAGGGGCTGGGAAAAGGGGAAATGGGAATTTTTATTGCTTAATGGTTACGGAATTTCTGTTTGCAGTAGTGACAAAGTTTTGGAAATGGATGGTGGTGATGGGTACACAACACTGTGACTGTAATTAATGCCATTGAATTATACACTTAAAAATAGTTAAAATGGTAAATTTTATGTGTATTTTACCGCAATAAAAGAAAATTTTTTAAAATGACACTGAATAGCAAAAGCAACTTTGATGTCACACTGTAAAACACAAAAAATACTCTACAATATTTATAATTACCTTTGCCAGGGCTGGGGGGAGGGGAGGAGGAAGCTAATGCAGAGAGGAGAAACATAGCACAAAAAATATTATTAAGCAATAAAATAACAGTACCCAAGATCTTGACTTGAAGTTTCACAACTCCTAGAGCTATCGCCTGAGCCCATTCGCCTCCTTTTGGATGGCTGGGTCCCATCATTTGAATTATCTTCATTATCATCCTACACATTTAAAAGATTCAAAAAATAATAAAAGAAAAATAAGAAAAGAATGATTATGTATCTTCCCAAACTTGCTAAGAAGCTCAACTTAAAGGCTTTCTAAGGACAACTGGTTACGCAAATGTTAACTTTCTATTATAATTAACAGGAGACAAGAATTTAGCATGGGCAAGACCTGGAAAAAACTAAAAACTGATCTTCAAAACAATCAAAATAAGAAAATTTTCAATTAACCTGTAAATCTAAGTCTACTTTCGCTTTCTTACCAACCAAGGTTAAAACGCCTTCTGCTTTAAATACACACATAAAATTGCTGGAACACTCTAAAATTAAAGCAAACCCTCCTACCCCAGCCAGGAAAAAAATGTATGGATCATTTAGTGTTTAACTCAACTTACAGCTGGCTTATAGGGCTATTCTAATCAGCTATTTTAGATACTTATATCCCTGTAAAAAGAGGACATACAAGAACTAAAAACAGGGTACCAATCCTGTTAAATTTTTTTCCTTACATTGCAAAAATTTAGCAGAACTATATCCTAGTAAGAATCATCAATCTATATAGCAACACACACCTTCCCCCAAAAAAAGGAGAGGCTTAAAATTTTTTTAAGTGACTTTATCCATTATGTAACAATATTAAGGCTGTAAGGTGGACCACTGCATTAAGGAAATAAATGAGGTATAAAATGTTAGGAAATTAATTTATTCACATATTATTTAGCGAAAGCTTAATGAATATAAGCCTTAAAAAAGCAGATTTTTTTTAAGTCAAGGTAACGTAGCTTTCTAAGACTAATACAATTTTGCCATGGTTCTCTTGCTACATATTAAAAGGAAAGCAATCCTGCAGAAGAATATAAAGAGGTAGTAAGGTATACTCATCAGGCACGCCAAAGCTGGACTGCCTGGGATATTACTGGGCACTGCCCTTCACTAGCTGAGTAGTTATCCTCTGTGAGCTGCTCCTTATCTGTAAAACTGAGATGATAATAGTGCCTGTGTTACTTGGCTAAGGCAAGGATTAAATGAGTTAATAAATGGGAAGCACTTAGAGCAAGGCCTAGCAAATAATTAAGTGCCCAATAAAAATTAGTTAATATGATTACGATGATACTTAGAAAGTTTCAAATGGCTCCAGCTGTTAGGAAGTTACTCAGATTCCTTCCCAAATAGTAAAATATACAGAATATTCTCCTTTTCAGTTCTTATAAAATAAGCATTCAATTAAAGAGCTCTGTATGTTCCTATTAAGACAAGCAACCAGACAGGAGATAGAGAATAGTCTAAATCTATTTCACCAAAATTTACACTTAACAATAAGTATCACAATTGAAACATTTCATCTTCAATATTTCAGGCATAACTCCTTCTAAGCATTCAAGTATCATTTTTTTCTATTTTACTGGCTTCTGAGCATTTTAAGGATTTTTACGTCAATTCATTTAAGTATATTCCCCTCGGCAAAAAAATCGAAAAGAGACAAAAAGTTAAAAACACAAAGCCCTCAAAAAAGCTGAAACCACAATTTCATACGCAGTGTTTTGAATCTGCTATTACAAATTCTAGGCAAATGCATTTGAACATTAGCTGGCTGACCTTTTCCTAGAGAGATGTAACAGCAATATCTTTCCTAACTTATGATAGAATACAATTAAGTTAAAGGAATTTGCTTGTACCTTCGATACTGATACAGAAGTCCGTACTTAAGACTGCCAGATCTACTAAATGGGAGTCACAGGTGGTTCCCACCTTCAGATTAGACAGGTTCCTATCCACCACGAGGTTCAGATAAGTCCTGCACTAGACACGCAGTGGGGAGGTACGCTGAGCGCTCCCCACGTGCCAGGCCCAGCACTGACTCTGGAAGCACAATGGTGGGGATTAAGAGCCTTACAGCCCAGTCACTTGCATAGGTTCGGGCACTTGAGAAACCCTCAGAAAGGAGAGTCTTTATTGTGCAGCACAGAGGATACAGGGACAAGGCAGGAGCAGTCTTGTGGGAGGGCAACAAGAACTTGTTCCTACTGTCAACACACTCAAGGCAAGAGATGGGTCTTAAGTGTTCTACTTCCCATTATCTTCTACTTTCAACTTTTCAATGACAATTCAAATTTTGAGGTTTTTAGAAATCACTCCTCCATTCCAACCTTCCGTCACAAACTAGTAACTTTAAAAACAACTGTTTTAATGCATGACATTCCACTGCTCATCTTGGTTTTTCTCCATTCATCTTCGACTTCAGAAACACTAAGTCCTTTCTACCTTCTGAAAACAGTACCAACTACAATTTTTTTTAAAGTTTCACTGAAAATATTAGAATGGCTGTGTATTAACTTAGTAATAAACTGAGTCCACTGACTGAACACCTATCTTGTTTGCCCCAGTTGTTTATGCTCTTTGCTCAGAAGAGTTCCCATCCCTCCGACACCCCTCAGACGAAAGATGTCCTAGACCTACACACCATCCTAGACTAAGGAGAGGAGACTCCTTCCGTCTGCAGCGAAAGTGGTGTGCCCACAAGAAGCCCACCACTGGCTTCTTGGAGCGAGCTCTGGGGAAGCTGCCCGGACCCCGGGACGCGGGGACACGGGGAGGCCGGCTCCTCACCGGCCACCCTCACAGCGCCGGGCTGACCGGCCCGGGCCCTCGCGCTGTCCCCGAGGGCCTCCCGACCCGGCCGAGGCCCGTGGGGGGTCTCCTCAGCCTCCTCCCGCCTCCCGGCGGCGTCCAGCCCTCCGCAGCCCCGCGGCGCGCGTCCTCACAGCGCGACTGAGGCGGGAACCGCGCGGCCCCCGCCCGCCACCCCCTCCCGCCGAGCGGCGCCTCCTCACCTTCGGGGACTGCGCTCCGGGGGTGGCCGGCTCGCTGTCGCACGGCCGCGGGGACAGCGCCGTCCCAGGGCCGGCCGCCGCCGCCATCAGCCCGAGCGCCCCGCGCCGCCGCCTCCGCCGCCGCCGCCGTCTCGTCCCGGCCGCCGCCGCCGCTGCCGCCGCCGCCGCCGCCGCCGCCGCCGCGCGGGCCGCCCGCCGCCCGGGCCCCGCCCCCTCCGCCCGCCCGCCGCCCGGGGGCCGGCCCCTGCCTCCGCGCGCCCCGCGGCCCGCCAGCGCCGCCGCCACCGCCATGGCCGCCGCCAGCGCGCCGCCTCGCGCCGCGGCCGAGGGCCGGAAGGAGGACGCCGGCGGCCTCGGCGCGCCCGCCCCGCCGACCCTCAGCGCGCCCGCCCGGCGCCGGCCGCAGCCCGCCGCTCCCCGCGGCCCTCAGCTGCCCTCGCCGCCGCTCCCTCTGCCGCCGCCGCCGCCGCCCGCGGCCCTCGGCGGCTCCGCTCCCCTGGGCTCCCCGCCGCCCTCGGCCCTCGGCTCCCTTCCGCCGCCGTCTGCCTCCCCTCGGCTGCGCCCGCCCGCCGCTCCTTAGCCCCGCGCGATCCCCGGCCCGCCGCACCCGGCGCGCTCCGCAGCCCCACCTCCCGCCGCTCCCCTCGGCCCCCAGCCCCGCCCCGGCCCGCCGCCACTTGGCGAGCTCGCCGCCGCCCCCTCCCCGCGCCCCCGGCCCGGCCCCTCCGCACGTCAGCCCTCTCCTCCCACAGCGTCCCGCGGCGCCCAGCCCCGCCCCTCCTCCCAGGGGTCCCTTCCTCCGCCCCCTCCTCCCGGGGTCCCCTCCTCCGCCCCTTCCCCAAGGGTCCTCGCCCCTCCTCCCGGGGGTCCCCTCCTCCGCCTCCTCCTCCTTGAGGGTCCCCGCCCCCTCTCTCCCGGGGGTCCCCTCCCCCGCCCCTCGCCCTAATTCCTGGGGGGTCTCCCCCCGCCGTGGCTGTGTCACGGTGGGCTGTGAGGGCCCTGGCCCATTTCCTCGTGTTCCCGGTCCGCAGTCGCCGCCCCTCGCCAGCCTTTGTTCTCTGCTCGCGGCCTCCCGCCCTCTGGAGCTCCTGAGCTACCTGCCATGGGATGAGTACTTCCCAATGACATCCGCCGCTGCTTTCATTTGCAAAGTTTTTCTACATCCGCCTCAGAGCGTGCCGAAATCTTAAAATGTAAAAGTAGCTGAAATTCAACTTGCATGCTTAGGATTCTGTGTGTCGGAATGTAATTTATGCAGCAGCTTCCACCGAAGACAGTAAGATAGCGCGGAGAGAGAAAGAGAGGTGTTCTGAGAAGGCTGCATGGAAGGCTTCCCAGGCTGATCAACAGCAGGAAAGACAAGTGGCAACAGAACATTTGGGGACCATACTGACCTCCAGTCATATTCTGACTCCGCACAGCCTTGACTCCTCTTTTCTCATCCGTAAAATGGGGAGATCCTGAATCTTCAGGATTGTTGTAAAGAGCATAGAACAATGGTAGGCCCACAAAAGAAAAAGGGAGCTGTTTATTGAATTGAATTTACTCTTAATCCTAGTTCTTAGGCTTCACCTGGTCACTTCTAGGACTTCACCAAAAATAAAAAGTTAGGAACTGAACCTTAAAAGAACACATGGCAGATGGCTGTAGTAAGATGACAAGGGTGCCAGAAAGTCATTAAAGTTGACCTCTCCGCAGACACTTTATTATCTGAGAGTGTCTATGACTTGTTTCAGGCAATAGAGAATGTTCTTGGATTTAGTGTATGGCTTCCTTTTCATTCATTTTTTTTGCTCACACTCAGCAGACACAAGTTTGGAAAGATCAAACACAGGGATTATTTCTAGCTCATCACATTAATACAAACGACCTAATTTGACTCTCCCAGGCCACCCTATCCTGAGTTTCCCACTTGCATCAGATCAGCAATGGCATCACCAACAACTTAAGATTCCCAAGTTGCTCCTTTTTAGACTTTGCTTTCTTTTGCATCCTCAGTCAGACCAGCTGCCCATTTCCCTAACAAGAGCCCACTGAAGAAAATGGCCCATGTGAACCCAACAAGAAGAATCAACATTTTTCCGCCAAATTCTCTTAACTGATCAAGGCCCTTAGTCAGATTCTCTGGATAGAGTTTAATGTTAAGAATATATAATATATATGTTCAGTTATTTGGTTCTACTCATTTCCCTCAGGCATTCTGTCTCTAGATCAAGTACAAATTTAAAACTCTTCATTCCAAGTCAACAAAGACTGACTCAGCCTTTCAACATGCAAGGAAGGCAGAATATTAAGGCAGCACTATGTGGATTACAATTCCTCCCTGTAGGCAGTTTCAATGTTGAAAGAATATGATACAAATTACAATTGTATTTAAAAGTGGTTTAGGTGGGAGAAAATTCACTTGCAACTAGAAAATTTAAGATTTTAAGGTTGACACAGAATTTGAAAACTATCTTAAGATACTAGTAGAATAGCTACAGGTAAATGTACAACTGGAAGTGGAAATAGGATTTCAAGCATGAAAAAGATTGAGAGGTGGGAAAATAGGAGACATGTTCAGGTACGTCGATCACTCCAGTTTGGCTTGAGAATAGAGTTAATGAAGGCAGATTCTAGGAGTTAGGGATGAAATATGCAGGGAGGCAGTATGATGTAATGGTGAGAAGAAACATTTGGAGTTAAGACTTGGGTTTGAATACCAGCTGCGCCACTTATTAGCTGTGTGACCAGGGGAAATTATTCAATCTCTCTGACCCTCTCCGATTCCTCGTTTGTAGGATTAGAATATTAAAAGGAAAACCACAGGCCCAAAACAGTGTCACATGTGCCAAAGCCTATGATACAAACCTAGAAATGTCATCTTAATTGGCCAGTCTAGAATTTTTTGATCAGCACCAATGAGATCATCTGCCACTTGGGCCCTCTCCATCCCCCATCCCCCCCAGAGGAAGAAGAGGCAATCTGCAAGATAAAACAGTTTCCAGGTACCTTCCCTTCACTTGCCCCACCCTTCTTCCTATAAGTATAAAAAACCTTTCATTTTGTACAACTCTTCAAAGTACTCTTCTAGTTGCTAGAGGGGATACTGCCTGATTCATGAATTGCCTAATAAAGCCAATTAGATCTTCAAATTTACTTGGTTAAATTTTGTTTTTTAACAATAATAATCATGTCCATTCAATTATTTCACAAATAGTTCATGGAAATGAACTATGAGCTAAGAACTGTTAGGTGATAGAAATACAAGGAATAATTTAAGGAATGATTTATTCATTTTTTCGTCAAATACTACCTTATTATTTATTGTTAGGCCCTGAGTTAGGCACTGGCAATACAGTGGTGAAGAGAAAAAGCCATAAGCCATGGTCTCTGTGTGAGACCACTTAGAATATGGAGATAAAGGTGAGAAAAAGGCCCCAGACCAAGAAGTCTAGAGATACTTGTGGAAATAGGTAGAGAAGGAGAAGGAAGTGTCAAGTATTGTAAACTGAGAGGATAGAGTGTTTCAGAAAGGGAACCAGTCAACTATGTTGATTGAGAAGTTGAGTACCAGGAAGACAGAGATATGTCCATTGTATTTAGCAGTGTGGGGGTAATTAGTGTGGGAGATGAAGATTTGGCCACCCTGAAATCTATCTCTTTACCTTGGTTGTTTTCTCTGAGGACATTTGACCTCCCCCACTAACTGCCTAAAGAATTTGACATGGTAGCTCCTTCCTGGAATAGATCTATCATGATGGCTGTAAAGATAACGTAGGGTAAATGTTAGAATAGGAAAGGCACCAACAAGCCCCTCTTATCAGAGGTTCTGTCTCTCTGGCCACATTCTCTGGATGACCCTGCGAAGAGTTGCCAGACAATCATTTACATTTATAAGGGAAATCTCCACTTGTAAAGGTATCTCCCTCTCTGTTTGGAGAAGAGAGGGGGATGAGCGCATTTCTAGTGACTTGTCAATGTGGAAGGTGAGGCCTTGAGCTACATAATAAACCTTACTCTTGTTTACTGTGCTTTAGTGGTAATCTCCTGTAACTGACTCCCCCCACCGCCAAAATCCTCCTTTGTCATTGGCTGAAAAAGATATTTAAGACGAGAATTTCTGCTATTGTGTTGAGAAACGCAGTGTTCCTGCTTTCTCCCATGTATACATGTTATTAAACTTGGTATTATTTTCTCCTGCTAACCTGTCTTGTTGATTATTTGGCCAGCCAGAGGAACCTTAAGGGAAAGGGCAGAGGGAGATTCTCCCTCTTCCCCCGACAGTCTTGGCGAGCCAGCCAGGAGCCGCACTGGCTGGCAAGTTGCCTTCTCTGGCTGAAAGACCTGCCTTCTCCCTGGACTACTGCAGATGATGAGATACGGGAACGCCTGACGAAAGCCGGCAAAAGGTAAGACTTCTTACCATGTCAGCCTCCCGGAATCTCTATCTGCGGAGTCCGGCGGAAGGAAATGGTGAGAATTTTTTCTCTTTCTAAATTTAGATTGGCAGGAGAAAATATTTGGGAAACTAGTTTCTTGGGCTTTAGTGACTCTTGGTTTAAATTTGGTAGAGTACTCTTGGTTATGATCTTGATCCCTTTTCCTCCTAGAGGTAGTCTCTGTTTTTCTCTTTTGTCTGTGTCTTTTGTCATAAGAAGGAAATACCATAGGGTAGGACGCAGGCATAGGCCCTATAAGCCTGCTGTCCGGGCCGGCCCCAGAGACTGGTGAGTTTGCGGGTCTCACCAGACCGGCGTCTACAAACTTTGCTGTGGGTTATTATGCACATGAAGTGAAGGTCATTGCCAAGGGCATCTTGGAAGCCAAAAAGGCCGCAAATTTGGTGGGCGCGGGTCGAGCAGTTAAGAGCCATTAGGGCGCTCGCCACTTTCAGAAGACTCCCGTGTCAGGATAAGTTGGGTCACGGAACGGGGTAGATGACACAGGTCCCCTGCCAACTGCAAGAAAATGTCCGTGCAACGACGAGGTACTCTCTGTAAAGCACACAGTCCCCAACCCCGCGGCACCTCCCCCTCTAGGTATTATTCTGGCTCCAAGAGACCTAAGGCGTGGCTAAAGCTGTCATTGTGCACAGAAAAAAAAAAAAAAAAAACCGGATGAGGTTTTTCCTTCTGTCTTGTTCTGTGTCCTGAGAAAACTTGGCTTTGTGACCAGTGAGAATATTCTCCTTGGTCTCCACCATACGGAAGGTGCATTTACCGGGGTGCACCTTGGTGGCCAGTCGAGTAGACTGGGGTTCCGAACTGTCTCTTTGTCCGGCTGTGCCAAGTTCTCAGGGGAGTTTGTCATAAAAGGCCCAGTCCATAAGGGCTTTTGTCGTCTTTACCTTCGTTGCTTGTTAGTACTGGAAAAATCCCATTCCAGTATCGCCTGCCTGGTGTCACAGATTAGCGGGTCTGTGACTGGAGGCGTCCCACACTATTGTGGGAGACCGGAGACACCGTTTTCACTACACCATCCTTACCGCCTGTGCAACGAAGGTCTTTACTGTCTCTGAATATCTTTGGGAGTGAATTCTGTGGATCACGGGGGCTACATCATCTGTGCCCTCACCAGGGACGCCTCTTTGTGTCCATGGTAAATTTCTTCTAAGCGTGGAAAGTTACCTCCGGGTCTTTCCTTAAAAAGGCTTATTGGTTCGAGTCACTATTGGAATAAATATACAAATGAAGATCCTACTCGTCAATGGCCAGAGGACGGATCCTTTGAATTGGGAAAACTTCTAAATTGGGGGAAAAAAAAAAATTTTTTTTGAGAGCTCTCACATAATTGTTTAATTGGTACCTAAGAAAAAAGGCCAAAAAAAAGGAAGGAAAAAATTTGACTAGCCTTAAGACCTTGACTCAGGTTACAAATAAATTGAGAACATGTAAAAGTGTAAGTGTTGATAAGATTATAAAGGTTGGAATGTTTGAGCTAATTTTATATAAAGAGGTTACATCAACTTTGCCTGAGTGTGTTTAAAATGTCTGACTGGGAATGCTTCCCTTGTCCAAAATTAGAAGACCAAGACCTATTGATAAAAATCTTAATGATAACTATGTTTAAAGGTATAAGAAGTGATGAAAATTGCATGAAATTTTGTAGAAAAAAACTGATGTTATTTCTATTACAGAACTGGTTAACAAAAATAGTAATTTAAATGATGGCTAATTTTATCTGAAGTCTTATGAAGTGTTGTAAGCAATCTAAATAATTATTGGAAAAAAGTAACTAAATAGTTGTGAAAAAGATAAATGTTGGATAAACTTTAAACAATAATTATGTGTTATGGTGGTTACAGCTTCCAAACTCTTTTCGGTGACTTAAAACTTTAGAGTTTTGCTAAATTTTATGAAAAAAAATTCTCTGAGTATCATCATTTCCAAATAAGATAAGATATTAGACATTGATTGCTAAATGTACATTTGTCTACTTTTGGCTTTTCATTACAGGAAAACTAAAAGATGTTTTGGGTCTATTGGTAAACATGTGTTTTATTAAAAGATTGTACTATAAAGTAACATGTTTCTAGAAGTTATGAAGTGTTCATAAATTTTCCAAGCCACAAGATACTAATGTAAAAGAAAGTTTATAATTGTTTAGTTTTTACTTACAAATTAAGGTTTCTAAGGGTTAAAATTTCTAATTAATATATGTGATTGAAGCTACTAAAAAAATTAAGAAAAATATGTCTGTGTACAAGGAAAGTAAGACGTATAAAGGTACAAAGAATGGAAATGTTTTGTTTGGTTGATTAAGAAAGATAAATTTGTCCTCAAGTACTAGGAGGGAAAAGAAAGACATGGGACAAATTCTGAATGTAAAAAAGAAAGTTATAGAAGGTTTGTGGAAGGAATTCTGGAAAAGGAGTTTTATGCATGGTCAAGTTGGCTAAGATTAAAATGAATTTAATTAAGTAAATGAGTTTTAATATCAGAAGTAAGCTGGTGCAAAATTAAAATTTGGTCTTCTTTCTCTTAAAAGGATAATTTTCTTGAACTTGATAAAGAGGTTATAAAAGATTTTTCTTTACCTTTGAGTAAGTCTACCTAAAAGACAGAAAAAAAAAAAAAACTGTTAAAATAATTTCCTGTGTTCAAAAGACTGAAGTCTCTCTATTAAGGCTCTTTGGACTGTTAATGCTCTGTTTGCTTTGACTTTTTATATTTTTGACAAGCTCCCCAAAATTCATATCTTAAATAAAGTCTTTTTTTTTACTTTTTTTCTTTGAGAATTTTCAAAGGGCCCTGGAACTTCTCAAAGAAATTTGCTCTCTTCCTATAAGGGGAAAGATACTAAACTTATTAGGCTTATTCAATATGTTCAATTACATGGAAAGCATTGTCAGAACAGTGATGATAAGCCTGCTTAGGTGCTATTATGTGGGCAAATGTTATTGACATAGGTGTTTTAAAATTATATAACATTACTGAAATTCTTATCTGTCCTGGTTATCAGTCATAATTCTGGTTATTATTATTTTAAAATGTTGTACGTCACAAAATTAACCAAATTTCTCTGTCAATTGCCATTTTGAGATCTTGTTGTTTACAGACTCATTTCTTTGCTCTAATGCTTTTGCAAAATATGTTTCAACGTCAGAAAAATTCTTGGAAAGGACTCTGATATTTACACTGGAATACTGGTTTCTGACAAACTTTCTGATCATAAAACTGAACTTGGTAAGAAATTACAAAAATCTGATGGAAAAACTGACTTCATGAAGCTGCTAACAAAAAGATTGAGATCAAGAATGGATTACACAGGACTGAATGAACTGATAAGGATGATTATAATTTTTATGATTTTTCATTTGAAGTATTGCTGAATTTTTAATATTTTGTTTTTTCAGATTTAAGGAAAACTTTTTCTCTTTTCTCCCGAGATAGCTATGACTTACAGCAATTTAGTAAATGATATTTTTGTAAGTAAAATTGAAATATTTATCTTTTTCTCTCTACCTGATCCCTCCAGGATTTGGAAACTCTTAGTAAGTGAGTATTGTTGTTTTCATGGCAATATAGTTATTTGCATAAGTTCAATAAGAATCTGTTCTCCTTATAACAGGACACAATTGGAAACACTGGTTATATTACCAAGGCTGTGACTGGAACATCATATTTGCAATATAACCATACAGCTTTTGAAGAATGAAGATTGGACTTTATGGAATAAAGCCACGTGGAACTATTGGCCTGGTACCTTATGTTCCAAGCAGCGCTTACCAGGATAAGTAAAGAATGTCACTTATCTGGCAGGTACAAGGAACCTCGAAATATTTTGGGGGAACCTCGGAGGAGAGGAATTCACCCAAATCTGTAGGTATTACAGGCAAAGTCTGATGACAAAATCCTTGGCTTGGCTTTCCTGGCCTGGAGAGGTCTTTGAAGTTCAATATGAGATTCCTTATAAAAAGTTCCAGCAAAGCAGATTTAAAAGAGCCTATGTGATCAACTGCTATTCTTGCTGTACTTATGTAAATAATTGGGCCAACTCTATTGGAACTAGACTTATTTTGCAAACTAGTTAGTTTTAATTTGGCTATCTTAATAAAAATGAGGGTGATTTTAGAGAGGAAAATTATATTTCGGTAAAAACTCTAGTACACATTTGCAGATATTAGATCCTAGTTTTGTTGTCTTTTGAGGTTTTTGTTTTATATCTGTTGACTGGACTGGATCTTGATTTCTTCTAGTCTCCTGAAATATCTGGCTACAGACGTCCAAACTAACGTTTTTGATTTTTTCCATCATTTTCATTTGAAATCACTGAGAACTGAACCTGCCCTTTTTCCTGAAGCCTTACAAACTGAAGCTGATGGACTTGATACAAACTTAAGAGATTACTTGATGACATCATCAGAGACATTTTAAACTGCAAAAGATGCTTTGACGCTGACATCTAAAATTCTTCTTCACTGGCTGTCCTCTGAACTCAAAAACTGCTTTACAACTTACTCGAACCATTAACCTTGTTTTTCTTTTGTTTACATAGAAATGCTTCTATTAAATACTTGATTGCTTTGCTTCCACAATATAGGCGTAACCTTGAGAGCCCACCTGCATCACCACCTTCCAAAAGGAATTTAATTGAACTGATCTATTATCAGGACTAAGAAATGGGTTCAGTGAGATGAAACAATCTACCAACTCAGCTTCTGGACTATGAAACTTCTTTAAGTTTCAAAAGGACTGTGAAACTTTTAGTTTCAAAGGCGGGACTGTGGGAGATCAAGATTTGGCCACCCTGAAATCTATCTCTTTACCTTGGTTGTTTTCTCTGAGGACATTTGACCTCCCCCACTAACTGCCTAAAGAATTTGACATGGTAGCTCCTTCCTGGAATAGATCTATCATGATGGCTGTAAAGATAACGTAGGGTAAATGTTAGAATAGGAAAGGCACCAACAAGCCCCTCTTATCAGAAGTTCTGTCTCTCTGGCCACATTCTCTGGATGACCCTGCGAAGAGTTGCCAGACAATCATTTACATTTATAAGGGAAATCTCCACTTGTAAAGGTATCTCCCTCTCTGTTTGGAGAAGAGAGGGGGATGAGCGCATTTCTAGTGACTTGTCAATGTGGAAGGTGAGGCCTTGAGCTACATAATAAACCTTACTCTTGTTTACTGTGCTTTAGTGGTAATCTCCTGTAACTGACTCCCCCCACCGCCAAAATCCTCCTTTGTCATTGGCTGAAAAAGATATTTAAGACGAGAATTTCTGCTATTGTGTTGAGAAACGCAGTGTTCCTGCTTTCTCCCATGTATACATGTTATTAAACTTGGTATTATTTTCTCCTGCTAACCTGTCTTGTTGATTATTTGGCCAGCCAGAGGAACCTTAAGGGAAAGGGCAGAGGGAGATTCTCCCTCTTCCCCCGACATTAGCAATCTTAATTGTTTCAAGCTGTTTCAATGGAGTGGCAGTTTCAGAAGCTAGATTAAAGTTGATTAAGGAAGAAATGGGAGGCTAGGAATGGGAGCCAGAGTATAGAGAAAAGTTTGATTATGAAGAGCAGTAGACAAAGACGCGGGTAGCTGGAGAGGTGGGTTGTTTTTAAAATGGGAGACACTAGAGGATGTTTGCATGCTGACAAGAAATGACTCAGTAGGAGGTGGAAAGTCATGATACAGGAGAGAGAGGAGGTTGGTGCTGAGAGGCAGCCCTTGAGAAGGCAAGGAGGCAACACAGTGGTTGAGATAAGCCTCTGATGAGTGGAAGCACAATCCATCCATTGTAACTGGACAGAAAACAGAATGTGGCTGTGGATGCAAGTAGGTTTACAGATTTGGTAGAAAATGTGAAGGATTTCCTTCTGATACTTTTTCTTTCCTTAATAAAATATGAGATGAGATCATCAGCTGAAAGTGAGGAGAGGAGAGGAATAAAGGAAGTTGGAGGAGAGAGAAGGTGTGGAGAGTAGGCAAGCAAAGTTTCTAGGATGCCAAGTAGTTTGCCCACTGTGGTCATGAGTTTAAAGTGAAACCAGTCAGTCTGGTTTTGTAATGTTCTCAGTCAAGTTTACCTACTTGAATTCAGGCTAGGACAAAGTGGATGATGTGGTTCATTCAGAAAGGGGTTTTCCCAGATGAAGACGAGGGGCAAAGGAATTTGGAGTGTCTTTGTAAGGAAGTGATTATAATGATGGGCCATGAAATCTAAGCTGAACGAGGAAGAAAACAAGAGGGCTATTAAATAGTGCAAAAGGCCAATGAATTGGAGATTTCAATGTGATTGAAGAGTCGCTATCTTCAGGGTACTACAGGTGGTGAGCTGGAAGGACAGGAAATGACTGCACAAGAATAACCTGCTTGAAATCAAGATTTCAGAGGTCATACTGATACTGATGATTACAAGGTCTACAGGGTGAACCAAGGAGTAGATGACTATGGTGGGCTAGAGGAAGAGGTCATTGACTGTGAGTTAGTCAAGGAATTGAGGAGCTAGAGTACAGACAGTCCTAGCTCTGCATGATAGAACAGGACTATAAAAATGACCATGGAAGCTTTTGTTGAAACTTTGAAAATTTCCTTACTGCCAATTATAAATGTACATAGATTTTTTTTAATTGTAAAACTAATATTTATGTTTTATTTTTATTTTTTAATTATTTTATTGAGGTCATATTGGCTTATAAAATTGTATAAATTTCAGATGTACACTATTATATATCAGTTTCTGTATAGACTGAATCGTGTTCCCCAACAAAAGTCTAGTTTCCATTCGTCACCATACCTATGGGCCACTTTACCCCTTTCACCCTCCCCCCACCTCTTTCCCCTCTGGTAACCACTAATATGTTCTCCTTATTCATGTGTTTATCTTCCACATATGAGTGAAATCATACGGTGTTTGTCTTTGTCTGGCTTATTTTGCTTAGCATAATGCCCTCAAGGTTCATCCATGTTGTCACAAATGTCACGATTTTGTCTTTTTTTAATGGATGAGTAGTATTGCATATATACAACATCTTCTTTATCCATTCATCTGTTGATGGGCACTTGAGTTGTTTCCATGTCTTGGCTATTTTGAATAATGCTGTGATGAACATAGGGATGCATCGATTTCTTTGAATTGTTGATATCATGTTCTTTGGATAAATACCCAGTAGTGGGATAGCTGGATCATACGGTATTTCTATTTATAATTTTTTGAGAGATCTCCATTGCTCACTGTGTCCTCACATGGAGGAAGGAGCGAGGGAACTCACTGGGATCTCTTCTTTAAGGGCACTAATCCCATTCACGTGGGCCCCAGGCTCGTGACCTAATCCCCTCCCAAAGGCCTCACCTCCTGATCCCATCACTTTGGGGTTAGGGCTTCAACACAGGAATGTTGGGGGATGCAAACATTCTGTCTGTTGCAGAGCCCAAGTCAAGGTTCCGGGGCTGGAGTGGAGCCACACTGACCACAGGGGCTCCTGCCCATTCAGTAAATTGGGGCTCATAGTATAAATTAACAAGTAAAGGTTGCACATCTTACACACCTGAGTTTGTGGGCTGAGACTGACTCTCGTCATAAGAGAGCACGTCTGTTCAGCAATCACGATGTTCTAGAGCTGGCTGAGTGCTCTGTGTCACCTTCACTCACAACAAAAGGAAAAGACAGTATGGCTTTAGTCATTAGCTGTCCCACACCCAGAGGATGGGGGATATAAGAGGGAGATGATTCTAATGACCCCAGGTCCCATCACCAGCTTAAATGATTGTGAACACCAAGCCAGTCTCTTCATCTATTCCCGCCCCTTACCTCAAGATCATTTTGAAGCAAATCCCAGATGGTATTATATCTGTATTTCAATATGTATTTTTATAATTATTGAGATATGATTTCCATGCCTTAAAATTCACTATACTGTTTTCCATAGTGGCTGCACCAGGTTGCATTCCCACCAGCAGTGTGGAAGAGTTCCCTTTTCTCCACATCCTTTCTAACACTTGTTATTTCTTGTCTTGTTAATTATAGCCATTCTGATGGGTGTAAGGTGAGAGCTCATTGTAGTTTTGATTTGCATTTCCCTAATAATTAGTGATGTTGAACATCTTTTCATGTGCCTGTTGGACATCTGTATATCTTCTTTGGAAAAATGTCTGTTCATTATCTTCTGCCCATTTTTGATTGGGTTGTTTGTTTTTTTTGTTGTTGTTGAGGTGAATGAGTTCTTTGAATATTTTGGAAATTAACCCCCTGCTGGATATATGACTTGCAAATATTTTCTCCCAGTTGGCGGGTTATCTTTTCATTTTGTTCATGGTTTCTTTTGCCTTGTAGAAGCTTTTTAGTCTGATGTAGTTCTATGTGTTTATTTTTTCTTTTGTTTCCCTTGCCTGAGTAGACACAGTATTCCAAAAGAAACTGCTAAGACCGATGTCAGAGTGTATTGCCTATATTTTTCTCCTAGGAGTTTTATGGTTTCAAGACTTATATTCAAGTCTTTAATCCATTTTGAATTAATTTTTGTGTACAGTGTAAGATAATGGTCTACTTTCATTCTTTTGCATGTGGCTGTACAGTTTTCCCAACACCATTTATTGAAGAGACTTTCCTTTCTCCATTGTATGTTCTTGGCTCCTTTGTTGAAGATTAGCTGTCCATAGATGTGTGATTTTATTTCTGGGCTTTCAATTCTGTTCCATTTATCTGTGTGTCTGTTTTTGTGCCAGTACCATGTGTTTTGTGTGTGTGTGTGTGTGTGTGTGTGAGGAAGATCAGCCCTGAGCTAACATCTGATGCCAATCCTCCTCTCTTTTTTCTGAGGAAGACTGGCCCTGAGCTAACATCCGTGCCCATATTCCTCTACTTTATATGGGACACTGCCACAGCATGGCTCGACAAGCAGTGCATCGGTGCGCACCCAGGATCCCAACTGGCGAACCCCTGGCCGCCACAGCGGAGCGCACGCACGTAACCGCTTGCACCACCAGGCTGGCCCCCAGTACCATGTGTTTTGATTACTATAGCTTTGTAGTATTTTGAAGTCAGGGATTGTGATACTTCCAGCTTTGTTCTTTTTCCTCAGGATTCCTTTGACTGTTCAGGGTCTTTTGTTGTTCCATATAAATTTTAGGATTCTTTGTTCTATTTCTGTAAAGAATGTCATTGAGAGTCTGATGGGGATTGCATTGAATCTGTGGATTGCTTTAGGTAATGTGAATATTTTAACTACATTTACTCTTCCAATCCATAAGCATGGAATATATTTTCATTTCTTTATATATTCTTCAATTTCTTTCAATAATGTCATATAGTTTTCAGGGAATAGAGCTTTCACCTCTTTGGTGAAATTTATTCCTAGGTATTTTATCCTTTTTGTTACCATTGTAAATGGGATTGTATTCTTGACTTCTCCTTCTGGTAGTTCGTTATTAGTATCTAGAAATGCAACTGGTTTTTATATATTGATTTTGTACCCTGCAACTTTGCTGTAGTTGTTGATTATTTCTAATAGTTTCCTGATGAGTTCTTTAGGGTTTTCTTTCTTTCTTTAGGGTTTTCATTTCATGTTCAAACAGTGAGAGTTTCACTTCTTCCTTTCCAATTTGGATATTTTTTATTGCTAATAGCTCTGTCTAAAACTTCCAGCACTATTGAATAAGAATGGCAAGAGTAGGCACCCTTGTCTTGTTCCTGTCCTCAGAGGAATGGCTTTCAATTTTTCACCATTAAGTATGATCTTGGTTGTGGGTTTGTCATATATGGCCTTTATTATATTGAGGTACTTTCCTTTTATACCCATTTTATTGAGAGTTTTTATCATAAGTGGATGTTGGATCTTGTCAAATCCTTTCTCTGCATCTTTCAAGGTGATTATGTGATTTTTATTCCTCATTTTATTAATGTGATGTATCACATTGATTGAGTTGTGGACGTTGAACCATCCCTGTGTCCCTAGTATTAATCCCACTTGATCATGGTGTGTGATCCATTTAATGTATTGTTGTATTTGATTTGCTAATATTTTGTTGAAGATTTTTGCATCTATGTTCATCAGTGATATTGGCCTGTAATTTTCCTTTTCTGTGTTGTCCTGGTCTGGTTTTGGTATCAGGGTAATGTTGGCCTCGTAAAATGTGTTAGGAAGTGTCTTGTCTTCTTCAGTTTTTTGGAATAGTTCGAGAAGGATAGGATTTAATTGTTCTTTGAATGCTTGGTAAAATTCACCTGAGAAGCCATCTGGTCCTGGACTTGTGTTTTTTGGGAGGATTTTGATTACTGTCTCAATCTGCTTGTGATTGGTCTATTCAGATTTTCTATTTCTTCTTGATTCAGGTTTGGGAGGTTGTATGATTCTAAGCATTTACCCATTTCTTCTAGGTTATTAAGGTTGTTGGAGTATAGCTTTTCACAGTATTCTCTTATAATCCTTTGTATTTCTGTGGTGTGTGTTGTAATTTCTCCTTTTTCACTTCTGATTTTATTTGTTTGAGACTTCTCTCTTCTTTTCTTAGTGATTCTGGGTAAGGGTTTGTCAATTTTGTTTATGTTCCCAAAGAACCAGCTCTTAGTTTCAGTAATCCTTCTACTGTTTTCTTGGTCTCTGTTTCATTTATTTCTGCTCTGATTTTTATTATTTCCTTCCTTCTACTAACTTTGGGCAATTGTTTGTTCTTTTTCTTGTTCTTTTAGGTATAGTTTAAGCTTCTTTATTTGAGACTTCTTGTTTTTTGAGGTAGGCCTGTATTGCTATAAATTTTCCTCTTAGTTCTGCTTTTGCTGCGTCCCATGGATGTCGGTATATTGTGTTTTCATTTTCATTTGTCTCCAGGTAGTTTTTGATTTCACTTTTGATTTCTTCATTGACCCAGTAGTTGTTCAATAGCCTGACATTTAGTTTCCACATGTTGCAAATTTCCCAGCTTTTTTCTTATAGTTGATTTCTAGTTTCATAGCATTGTGGTTGGAAAAGATGCTTGATATGATACCAATCTTCTCAAATTTATTGAGGCTTGCCTTGTTTCCCAGTATATGGTCTATCTTTGAGAATATTACATGTGCACTTGAGAAGAATGTTTATTCTGCTGTCTTTGGATAGAATGTTCTATATATATATATATTAAGTCCATCTGGTCTGGTGTTTCATTTAAGGTCACTGTTTCCTTGTTGACATTGTATCTGGATGATCTATCCATTGACGTAAGTGGGGTGTTAAGGTCCCCTACTACTATTGTGTTGCTGTTAATTGCTCCCTTTAGGTCTGTTAATAGTTGCTTTATATACTTTGGTGCTCCTGTGTTAGGTGCATGTATATTAATAAGTGTTATGTCTTCTTGGTGGAATGTCCTTTTTATCATTATGTAATGCCCATCTTTGTCTCTTGTTATCTTTTTTATCTTGAAGACTGCTTTGTCTGATATAAATATAGCTACATCTGATTTCTTTTGCTTGCCATTTGCTTGAAGTGTCATCTTCCATCTCTTCACTCTGAGCCTATGTTTGTCTTTAGAGCTGAGAGATGTTTCCATGACCCAACAGCATATTGTTGGGTCTTGTTTTTTAATCCATCCAGCCACTTTGTGTCTTTTGATTGGTGAGTGAAATCCATTTACATTTAGAGTGATTATTGATACATGAGGGATTAATACTGTCATTTTATCTTTTCTTTTATGGTCATTGTATATTTCTATTGTTTCTTTTGCCTTGTATTTCTTTCTGCCATTTCAGTTTGGTGATTTTCTGTGATGATTTTCTCAATTTTCTCTTTATTTATGATTTGTGACTCTGCTCTGATTTTTTGTTTTGTGGTTACCATGAGGTTTGTATAAAAGATCTCATAGATGAGATAGTCCTTTTTCTGATAGCCTCTTATCTCCAGTAGCCTATGCAGGTTCCATCCTTTTCCTCTTCCCCATCTAGGTGTTTGTTGTCACAAATTATTCCTATTTGTGTTGTGAGTTTGTGATCAAAATGAGATGTTTATAGTTATTTTTGATGCTTTCTTTCCCTTTATCCTTTGTTTTATAATTAATTGTTTGCTAATATATTCTGATATAGAGCTGTGATATTCTGTTTGTCTTTCTATTTATCTCCTTGCTCAAAGCCTTGTAAACCTTTGCCTTTTTATTTCAGGTAGGAGGGCTCCCTTCAACATTTTCTGTAGGGTATGTCTAGTGACAATGAACTCCTTTAGCTTTTGTTTGTCTAGGAAAGCTTTCATTTCTTGGTACTATCTGAAAGATAATTTCACTGTATAGAGTATTCTTGGCTAATAGTTTTTGTCCTTCAGTATTTTGAACATATCATTCCACTTTCTCTTAGCCTGTAAGATTTCTGCTGAGAAATCCACTGAAAGTCTGATGAGGTTTCCTTTGTACGTTACTTTCTTCTATCTGGCTGCCCTTAATATTTTTTCTTTGTCATTGACTTTTGACAGTTTTAATATTATATTCCTTGGAAAAGGTCTTTTTGGATTGATGTAATTAGGAGTTCTGTTAGCTTCATGTACTTGCATGTCCAGTTCTTTCCCCAAGTTCGGGAAATTCTCAGCTATTGTTTCTTTGAATAAGCTCTCTGCTCATTTTTCCCTCTCTTCTTCCTCTGGGATCTCTATAATATCTATGGTATCCTTATGTTACTTTTCCTAATTGAGTCAGATATTTCTCAAAGAATTTCTTCATTTTTTAAAAATCTTAGTTTTCTCTCCTCCTCCACCTGAATCGTTTTTATGTTTTCATCTTTGAGAGCACTAATTCTCTCCTACATAAGGACTTTAATGCTTTATACATTATTTTTTATCTCATTAATTGTGTTCTTCATATCCAGAATTTGTTTGGGGTTTTTAAAAAGCTTCAATCTCTTTGGTAAAGTATTCCTTTTGTTCGTTAACTTTATTCCTGAGCTCATTAAACTGTCTTTCTGAGTTTTCTTGTAACTCATTGAGTTTCTTTATGACAGCTATTTTGAATTCTCTATCAATTAGGTTGTGGTCTTCTGTAACTTCAGATTTGGTTTCTGGAGAGTTGCCATTTTCATTCTGTTCTGCCGTGTTACTGTAGTTCTTCATGGTGTTTGATGAATTGATCTTCTGCCAACACATTTGTGGTAGTAATCACCTTCTCTTATTTGGGTACAGCTTTGATTACTTTGGTTCTGGTTGCTCAGGTCTCGTGTTCCTCCATTGGCTCTCTGCAGGCTCAGATGCTGTTGTCCTGTGCACCACCTTCATTGCTGTTCCCCAGTTGTCTGGGGGTGCTGGTTGTACCACTGCCAAGGGTGCTGGGTTCACGGATGTTGCTGTTGCTAGTGGGGGTCCAGGGACCTGGGGACTAGTATGCAGCCCACTGGTGGTGGAGTTGGCATTGGGGGTGCTGTCACTGGGGGCTGGCTGTTCCCCCATCTACCTGCACTAGTGTGGGTTGGGCCACCACCACTGCCACCACTCCACCAACTGTCATGGGGGGGCTGCCACTGTGCTGCAGCTACCTCCCCAGGGGCATTCGGGTGCACAGAGTTGGGCCACCCTTGCTTCCACTCACAGTCACGCAGGTCACTGCATGAGGATCTGCACTCTCGATCACTGCTGCTGAGGGTGGGGGAGGCGTTGCTCCCCTAGAGGAGTTCTATGAACCATGTAAAGGAAGGTTTAGTGACTGAAGTAAACATTTACATGACATTTGATGTGATTGATCCTTATGGTTGCTTAAGGACAGAGGGAAATTGGTTCAGAAGACATAGTCCTTAATATTTAGCATGATGGTCCAGTGGTTTCAGGGTTATTGTACCCTTTTATAGGCTCATGGTGAAGTAGATGCCTAGGTAGAGTGGGAAAAGAATTGGGTGATAGCAGAGCAGAGATTTTCCTGGTACAAGCCTCAATATAGTTGGAGAAGAGATGGGAAGTGGTCTTCATGGTGGGGGGAAGGCAATAATAGAAATGTGCACAAGACATTATGAGAGTACAAAGGAGGGTATCTAATGCAACCTGGATTAGAAGTGAGAATAGATGTGTGATTTGCAGTGAGAAGTGTTGCTATGATTAGAAGTGTTTATAATGCATCTGGAATCCATTAAACCTCAGAAAATGGCAGAGTATTATATTTTAGAGTATTATAGTATTATATTTCAGAGATTCTAGAACTGTAAGAATAGGCAGAAGAGTTCGTATTAACTCTAAAGGCAACCAGAACTATTGAGGAGTTCTGAGGCAGGGAGTGACATAACCAAAGTTATGCTTCCAAGATGGTAACATCATCAGTCTTACACGTGAGGTGGAAAGGAGACTTCAGGCAAAGAAAAGTAGGTCCAAAGAGTTTTCTCCCTGGTTCATCCTTAGAAGCATTTGCCATAATACCAGTCCCATAATACAATGGAAGTTCAGGAAGGGCAAGGGCCCATCTGTTTTGTTCACCACTCTACATTCTGCATCTCACACAGCGCCTGGAATATGGTAGATGTATGACATATGTTGAACAAAACAATTAATGAATGAATAAATGAAAGAAAAGGGCTATTGAAATAGATGTGAGAGAAGTGAGGATCCAGACAAAAGATATGTCAGTGGTGGAAAACAGGGGATGATTCTGAATCTCTTCAAAAAATTAGAATCTATAGAATTTAACAACTAAGTACATATGAGGGTTGGGATAAGGGCAAGAGAGAGCAGAGCTAAAGGCAATTCTGAGATGTCGAACTGAATAATAATAGGTAATGTTTTAGGACTTAGTGCACTCCAGGGCTATGCTAAGTGCTGGGCATAAGTGCTTGACCATATATTACCTAACTAAATTCACATACTAACCTTAGGAGGAAGGTATAATTCTCATTTTACAAACAATTATTTCTATACTGCAGTCGCTCAAATACTAGGCAGTATATTTTACAACCAATTTATTCTGACAAGTTCATCAGGGAGGCACATTGTTTAATAGGTATTTCATAGGTTTATTATTACTAATTTTTTCTGTGGCCAAGGTTACCAACTGATAATTCCTGTTTTGGAGATCCTTTGGGCTACAACTGTCATGTTTGTGCTGTGTAGTATAGAACTGTTAGTCCTGGATTATCCAACTCATTATAACACGTAAGTTAAAAAAATTCTCTCCTCTACCTTTCTGTCTTCCTGTTTATAGATTATTCAACCAATGGGTATTTTTACTGTCCATTAAGTTTAACATGGTTTTTCAAGTTCTGATTATAACTATGAAAATTGTATAGATTATCACAGACATTATCGGTGGCCTCCCCCAAGCCCACCCCTTGCTTCCTTGCTAAAAGAGCTCCAATTTATGGTTGTATCCACTTTTCACATGGCCATGTGCTTCAGGGAAGGTGGGATCCAGCCTCAGCCCCAGAGAGTGAATTATGACCAGTCTAGTCATGGGACAGTGATTAAATTCTATGAAGTTGAAAAAATGTACATAGAAGTCTGCACGGAGAGTGGGAAGACAGAAAGAACCTGGATTCTTGATCAAATTCCTGGGAAACAAAATCCCTCCCCCTTTTTTTTAAACAATTGTGTTAGGTTTTTTGGTTCTTGCATCTAAAAAGAGCCTAATAACAGACTAACAAATAGAAAGACCACACATTTGTAAGCATTTTGATTGGAGAGGGAGGTATAAGTTAGGGAAGTATTAAATACATTAACATCTTTCTTTCAAATTCAAAAGAGTTTGGTAATTCCTTTCAAAAGAATGCATACAACTTATTAAAATACTGTTCAAAATACATCTGCCTTTAGAAGATTTTCCAAAATCTATCCTATCATTTACTTAATTTGACACTTTACAAGGTTGCATCATAATTTCCTGTAGCAAATTCTAATTTTCTTAAATCTAACAAGAATGATAAATAATTTCCTCATATTATAATCTACTATAAGCATTCATATATTCATATATATATATGAATAAAGATACATACATATAAGGTCTATATATATATGTACTTTTTATACCTATACTTTGGGGTAATAGAATGTTAATAAATATGATAACCAGTAAGTCTGAAGGTAAAAATACAGCTTTTACTTGTTGTTAAAAGAATACAATTGAGAAGCTTCAATTGGAGATAAGAATATAGTGAATCAAACCTATTATGAGGTTCACAAATCTATAAACTTCATGTATTTTTGAAAAATTGAGAAGTAACCATTCTTTAGTACATGTAACAAGCTATTCACAATAAAGAGCAAATACCAAGGCCAAGGCCACATAAGTTTCAGTTTCATGTTTAGCTGCAACCCAGCTATCCCACGCAACATCCCAGATCCATCTGCTGGCAATCTATGAGAGAAATTGTAAAAAGACCAACTTTAGATTGAACAGGTTAAGAAGTAATTTTTAAATCTATACAAGTTTGATTTTATTTAAAAGATGCATCAGTATATTAGAAAGTTCTATTTAGAAAGTAATTTGTCCAACTTTCCTTAATAGTGACTCTACCTGGGCCCATCTTCTCCTTGATTGGAGTGGTAGTTATCTAACAGAGAAAACTCCCTCAGCTGAGAGTGGCCGGGCAGGAACAGGAGGCCCTCTGTGATTTGGGTCTAGTAGCTCTGCATGCAGTACCACTCTGCTGTGTTAGAGTCCATGATAAGGATTATTCTTCCCACCCTTAAAATATTTTCAACTGGAAGTTCGTTAGGACCTTATCTTGAAATGAAGAAATGGCATTGGTTATACAAGCAGGCTGTTAGAGAAAATCCTAACTCCTTTGCTTCATTTACAAAGCCATACATGATCTGACTACAGCCTACTTTTCTGTGGTGGATCTACAAGGGCCACAAATCCTTTGTGACTTCTCCCATCAAGAGGTTGACTCTATTTTTCCACGCTTTGAATATGAGTTGGCCTTGGGACTTGCTCTGAACAAAAGAATGTGACATTGTGTGACTTCCAAGCAAGGTCTTATGAATTCTTCTGCTCTTACCTTCTTGGAACACAGTGAGGAAACCCACATGTAAGGAAGGCCATTCGGTCCACTGGAGGATGATGGCTCACATGCAGGAGAACCCAGGTGCCCCAGCCAACAGCCAGCACCAACTGTCAGACACATGAGTGAAGCCATCTTGGACCTCCAAGCCCAGCTGAGTCACCAGATGGCTGCAAGCGCATCAATAAGACCAGCAGAAAACCAAATGGCTAATCCAGGCTAAGCTGACCCACAGATGAGCAAATAAATAGTTGTTGTTTTAAGCTGCAAAATTCTGGAGTGGTTGGTTGTGCAGTAATATTACCTGATATAACGATACCACTCTCTACTACCTACATATACGCAACCACACTGGTTATTAATCAAGCACACCAAGTTCATCCCTGCCTTGGGATCTTTGCACTCCATGTTTGCTCTGCTTGGAAGTTCTTCTGCCTCATCTTTGGCACAGCTGGTTTCTTCTTGTCATTCAGACATCAGAGGGCCTGCCCTGTCTCTAGACAATCCCAAGTTGCTACTCTGTCACATGGCCCTACCTTAATTTTCTCTGTGGAGCACTTATCACCATCTAGATTCTTCCCATTACCTAAGGGTTTATGTAGTAGGTGGTGGTAATTCTTTTCTCCCTGGGAGCCAGGACTACCTCTGTCTTGCTGACTGTTGTGTGGCTAGCACCTCTCTGCCTGTCCAAGTCCTCCTCTCCATGCTTCCGTGAAGCCTAAACAGACTGTGCCCAATCCAGATATTCACTCTCCACTCACTAGAAGCTTACACAGCCTAGTGGTATTGCATTTTTATTTGTGAATATAATAATAACCCTACTGTTTATTGAGGACTCTGTGATGGAGGCTGTGTTAAGAATTTTAATACAGATAATCTCATTTAATCCTCACAACAACTCTAGTAAATAGATTTTATGATCCCCATTTAATAGAAGAGAAAACTAGCCAAGCCACAGACAGTGAGTACTGCTGCCAGGATTCATATCTAGGTCAATCGGACTCCAAAATCTTGGCTGTTACTCTATCTGCACCATTTTATTTTCTTAAAATCTAACCTGTGTTGCTTTATTTCCTTGACTAGAGTAAAAACTCCCTGAGGATCATGGTCCATGTCTTATAATTCTCTGTATTTTCCTTAGTACCTAACATCCATTTGTACCCAAAATAGATTTACTGGTTAATTATAAAAAGACATTAAATTGTCAAAACTAATATGATCAAGGAACAAGATAGCCATACAATTTAATAAATTATTAATAGAAAATTGTCATTTCTAGGTTAGTACTTTTCAAATAATTTACAATGAAAGAAAATATATTTAACAAAATTATCCTTTCATTCAAGAGGCATCTCAGAATCTTGAGGTGCCTCAAGATTGAGGTGCTTGGAGACATCACAATAAATATCAAATCACTATACAAGAGAGACATTATAGTTCTAATTGATAGATGCTGGATCAATGGGATACTTACATTTATTGCCTGACCAGTCTTTTGAATAAATAATACTTTTATAATGAGCTTGTAACGGTGGTACCCAAATTCTTTGACTGCTAACAATATATGGTCTGCTAATTCGAGTGACAAATGAGAGAAGACTTTATCATCGTACTTGACATCTTCAAGACTTTCCTTTAAAAAAATTAAGAAAAATAAATTTCAAACCAAATATTTTTCTAAGTAAAAATTCAAGTAGAAAACATGTGTCTAAATAATACATACAACTTTTTAAAAAAAATAAACATATTCCCAACCAAATAATATTACCTGAATGTTATGCTTACCAATTTATTTCAATAACAATTTTGAAGAAAATTCATCTTGGTTTTTAAGTTATGTTTAATTGCTTTTCATTACCAATGCTTGAGCTGTAAATTTTCCTTTACTAGATTAATCTATCAAACAGTTATTAAGGAGACACAAAGGGAATTTTATTTTTTATTTATTTATTTTTTTCCCCAAAGCCCCAGTAGATAGTCGTATGTCATAGCTGCACATCCTTCTAGTTGCTGTATGTGGGACGCGGCCTCAGCATGGCCGGAGAAGCAGTGCATCGCTGCTCGCCCGGGATCCGAACCCGGGCCACCAGTAGTGGAGCGCACGCACTTAACCGCTAAGCCACGGGGCCGGCCCCAACACAAAGGGAATTTTAAAAGAAAGTTTCTGGGAATTCTTAGGTAGAGGAAAGAAATCTTTTTAAAATGTATATATTTGCTAAAATTCAGATTTGGGTTTTCCTACAGCAAGTGTTACTTGGACCCAGAGCCTACATTGTGTTATCCTGTCTTCCTCAGTCTCCTTGAATTAAAGCCCACTTCTTTCTAACCCTCTCCCTATGGCCACTCACTCTACTGCTTTTTTCTGTGGCCGCCAGGAGAATGCCAAGGAAATCATAGGAAATGTATGGCTGTGGGAGAGACAGATGTGGGCCATGATGTACTACACCTTCCTATGAACCGTAAGTAGACTTGGACCATCTAGTGAGCAGAGGGTACATGCCTTTGATTAATTGATGGACCAGTGATAAATTAACCAATATTCTGGGTTCTAGTCATAACACATGGACTCCTACTAGCTAATTTTATAGGCATGTAAAACCAAAGACATTACCCTTTTTTAAGTTTCATTTCCCTTCTGGAATTCTTCCAGATCTAAAACCGGGTCTAGAAACATTTATTTCCTCAGGCATTTGGCTGTGGATCTATCTTGTGGACACACCCATTCTCTCTTCTAAATCTGTCTAACAGATTCCAGGCTTTTCTTTTTCTACCTAAGTACTCCTTTTTTTTTTTTTTGATGAAGAAGACTGCCCCTGAGCTAACATCTGTTGCCAATCTCCTTCTTCCTGCTTGAGGAAGATTGTCCCTGAGCTAACGTTTGTGCCAATCTTCCTCTATTTTGTATGTGGGATGCCACCGCAGTATGGCTTAATGAGCGGTGTGTAGGTCCGTGCCTGGGATCTGAACCCGTGAACCCTGGGCCAACGAAGCCCACCACTACACCACAGGGCCGGCCTCCCTAAGTACTCTTTTTTAATAAATGATGAGCGCTTGCTAGGAAGATGCCCACAAGCTCCATTAATATATGGTATTTCTGTCTAGAACTATGTTCAGTGTTCCCTGAACCCAAGGGAAAATCCCTGGCCTCTTTATTATCCCTAGCCACCCACCTACATATCCAATAAGCTGCTCTAGGCCCCATCATGCTCAATGCAATTCTATAAATTATCATACATAAATACAATTTGAAATCTTACTATATTCAATAAATTTAAACTCAGTCTACGCTGTAGGGCTGAGTGAGAGACACACCAAATGTATACTCTCACATCACAAATGCTTGCTGTTAGTGTTTAGATCAGAGAAGAAGGTAATCAATAATTATTTTATTGTATTAAATTCAGTTGAATTTCTTTATTTCCTGAAACCATAAGCCATAATATCTTTAGCAAACATCATCTGACAATTATTAGTTCAGTTTAGAAATGTATCTATATCTGTGGTAGTGGAGGGAGATTGGAGAGTGGGTCTCCTAAACATTCTTCTGTATTAATGTAAGAATTAACTTTTATGTGATTAAAGGGGTATTAATCATTTACACAAAATAAATTAAACATATGCTTTCTTCCTAAAAGCTAGCTCACATCAGTAGTTACTGAAGGAATACATCTTGTAAATTGTAGGGTAGGTGGTAATTTTAAAACAAGGAACACCTCAGGGGTGGTATTAGGCTGGGTGGAGTCCCACAAAGGGAATCTGGTCATCAGAAAACTCCTGGGTGCCTGGTGCTCCAAAGTAGAGACCAAAGATGAAAATGGAATTCAGAAAAGGTGGTCCCTCAAACCAACTTTCTATAATTAAAAATTTTTTAATTTGGTCCTTTATTAGGAAAGATGGTGAAGGGAATTCTTTCCATCTGGATAATGTAGCCTTCAGATACTGAAACTAGTATTAATATTGGTAAGTATTAGTATTAAAGTATTAGTTTTATAAAATTGAAGCAGCTTTCTTGGACTAGCACGGAAATATGTGTCTGATTTTCAAACTGTCTTAAATGAACTTTAGATTCCAGTCAGTTTAAAGAAGAAAACCTATGCATCAGTTGGAGATTGCCTGTTCTCAAGATGATTTAGTGTGGTCAGGAACCAATTTTTCACATATATACACATATTCAATATGTTCTTTTTCTTACTCATGCCTCCAAATATGGGAGAAACATGGAAACTGAGGGGTAAATAATTTACAGATAATTAAGAGTTGAATGAAATAACAAAAGAATATTCCCTTTAATCTAGCATCAATGTAAAGATTATTGAGTATGATCACAAAGTACTTTCATATTTTCAGACAAATGCTACAAAAAAATTAATCAGGGTAAACGTACTGCCATAAATCTTAATATAGTTTATCAAACCCCCAAAGCTAAGATATTGCTATCATATGTATCTACCAACTTACCTTCAATATCTGCTGGACTTTAGTTTCTACTGAATGAGCTTGGAATTTTTTCAATGGCTCCATTCTATATGAATTAGCAAACTTTAATTTTGCCAGGGCACTCTTCCATTCTTTACCTATATCAGCAATTGAATCATCAAATGGAGGCTCTACATACTGAACATCATGAAATGATTCTCTCAATCTTTCTCTTAAAATTTGTGCATACTGAAAGAAAGGGAGAGAGAGAGAGGAGGGAGAAAGATTACTTTTTAAATTGTAAAATGAAACTGCAGTTTTAAAGCTTGGAATCCGTTATAAGGGACTTCTATGATAATGTGGTTGCTAAATCCTAGATGCACTCCTGGCTATCAATTTGGTAAAAGACAAAAAAAGAATAGCTATCATTTATCTATTTATCTATAAACACAAATACACACAAACACAAATTTGCATGCATATGTTTAGAATATCCATGGAAGACGCAAAAGAACTAGAAACAAGAGTGGCCTCCAGAGAGGGCAACTGAGTGGCTAGGAGACAGGCCTGTAAGGAAAACCTTTCATCTTCCCCACCCTGAGGTTATGAAAATATTATCCTTCATTGCTGTCTTACAATTTTAATTATTTTAATTTTATCTATCTTTGAATAAATAATATAATTATTTAGGTAACACATTCATAAATCTTAAGTTGAAAAGATAACAAAAAATATATATATATGTGTTCTCCTGTGAGGGGGTTTATCTGATTGGTGAGTTGGAAGAGGAAGAGCATACTTAGTTCAGAATCTTCCTAGCTCTGCTCTTGGCATCTGATTATGAGGAGTACCTATTATCTGTTCCACCACTGCCTATGTTTTACAGAGATAGAACATCATCTTAGATATATGTCATTGTCCAGCTTTGCCCATGGCTATGTGGATGAGCTGGTTTAATTCAAGTAGAAATGTTACCATTTGCCAGCCTATCTTTCATCACTAATAGTTTGTTAATATGGTGAGTTATATTGATTTTTGAATGTTACAACAACCTTGCATTCCTGGAATAAACCCCACTTGGACATAATATATTACTATTATTTTTTTTTACTGAAAGTTTGTACCTTTTGACCCCCTTCACCCATTTGGTCCACCCCCACCCCATCTCTGGCAACCACCAATCAGTTCTCTGTAACTATGAGCTCAATTTTTTTGAGTTTTTCTTTAGATTCCACATATAAGTGAGATCCTACAGTATTTGTCTTTCTCTGACTTATTTCACTTAGCATAATGCCCTCAAGGTCCATCTTGCGAATGGAAAGTGTTCTTCCTTTTTTATAGCTGAATAACACACATTGTATGTATACAGACAGTCCCCAACTTATAATGGTTCAACTGATGATTTTTTGATGTTACAATGTTGTGAAAGCAATACATATTCATTAGAAATTGTACTTCAGGGCCAGCCCGGTGGCACAAGCAGTTAAGTGTGCACGCTCCGCTGTGGCGGCCCGCAGTTCGCCAGTTCGGATCCTGGGCGTGCACCGACGCACCACTTGGCAAGCCATGCTGTGGCAGTGTCCCATATAAAGTGGAGAAAGATGGGCACAGATGTTAGCCCAGGGCCAGTCTTCCTCAGCAAAAAAAAAAAAAAAAAAAAAGAGGAGGATTGGCAGATGTTAGTTCAGCGCTGATCTTCCTCATACACACACAAAAAGAAGTTGTACTTCAAATTTTGAATTTTGATCTTTTCCTGGGCTAGTGATACGTGGTATGACACTCTCTTGTGATGCAGAGCAGTGGCAGTGAGCCACAGTTTCGTCAGCCACACAATAATGAGGGGAAACAACTGATACACTTTCAACCATTCTGTACCCCTACAACCAATCTGTTTTTCACTTTCAGTACAGTATTCAACAAATTACATGAGATATTCAACACTTTATTATAAAATAGGCTTTGTGTTAGATGATTTTGCCAAACTGTAGGCTAATGTAAGTGTTCTGAACATGATTAAGGTAGGCTAGGCTAAGCTATGATGTTCAGTAGGTTAGAGGTATTAAATACATTTTCAACTTAGAATATTTTCAACTTATGATGAGTTATCGGAATGTAACCCCATCGAAAGTCAAAGAAAATTCTTTATTCATTCATTCATCAATGGACACTTAAGTGGTTCCCGTATCTTAGCTATTGTAAATAATGCTGCAATAAATATGGGAGTGCATATATCTTTTCAAATTCATGTTTGTTTGTTTGTTTTTTTGTGAGGAAGATCCCCCCTGAGCTAACATCCGTGCTAATCCTCCTCTTTTTGCTGAGCAAGACTGGCTCTGAGCTAACATCTATTGCCAATCCTCCTCCTTTTTTTTCCCCAAAGCCCCAGTGGATAGTTGTATGTCATAGTTGCACATCCTTCTAGTTGCTGTATGTGGGACATGGCCTTGGCATGGCCGGAGAAGCGGTGCGTCGGTGTGTGCCCGGGATCCGAACCCGTGCCGCCAGTAGCAGAGCATGCGCACTTAACCGCTAAGCCACGGGGCCGGCCCCTCAAATTCATGTTTTTATTTCTTATTGATAAATACCCAGAGGTGGAATTGGTGGATCATATGCTAGTTTTATTTTCAATTTCTTTTAGAAACTCTGTATTGCTTTCTATAGTGGCTGCACCAATTCACATACCTGCAAATAGTGCACAAGAGTTCCCTTTTCTCCACATCCTCTCCAACACTTGTTTTCTCTTGTCTTTTTGATAACAGCCATTCTAACAGTTGTGAGGTGATATCCCATTGTCTTTTTGATTTGCATTTCCCTGATGATTAGGGATGTTGACCATCTTTTCATGTACCTGTTGGCCATCTGTATGTCTTCTTTGGAAAATGTCCATTCAGATCTTCTGCCCATTTTTTAATCATATTGTTTGTTTTTTTGTTATTGAGTTGTATGAGTTCTTCATATATTTTGGATATTAACCCCTTATCAGATATATGATTTGCAAATAATTTCTCCCATTCAGTAGGTTACCTTTTCATTTTGTTGATGACTTCCTTTGCTGTGTAGCAGCTTTTTAGTTTTCAGTCCCACTTGTTTTTGCTTTTGTTGCCTTTGCTTTCGAAGTCAGATCCAAAAAAAAAAAAATCATCTCCAAGAACGATATCAAGGAGCTTACCATCTATGTTTTCTTCTTGGAGTTTTATGGTTTCAGGTCTTACGTTCAAGTCTTTAATCCATTTTGAGTTTATTTTTGTTTATGGAGTAAGATAGTGGTCCAGTTTTATTCTTTTGCACGTGACTGTCTAGTTTTCCCAACACCATTTATTGAAGACACTGTCCTTACCCCATTGTATATTGTTGGGCCCCTTTCTCGTAAATTAATTGACCACATAAGTGTGGGTTTATTTCTGGGCTCTCTATTCTGTTCCATTTATCTATGTGTCTGTGTTTATGCCAATACCATACTGTTTTGATTACTATAGCTCTATAATATAGTTTGAAATCAGGGAGCACGACACCTCTAGCTTTATTCTTCATTCTCAAGATTGTGTTGCCTATTTGGGGCCTTTGCGTTTCCACACAAATTTTGGGATTGTTTGTTCTATTTCTGTGAAAAATGCCATTGGAATTTTTTGTGTGTGTGAGGAAGATCAGCCCTGAGCTAACATCCATGTTAATCCTCCTCTTTTTGCTGAGGACGACCGGCTCTGAGCTAACATCTATTGCCAATCATCCTCCTTTTTTTTTTTTTCCCCAAAGCCCCAGTAGATAGTTGTATGTCATAGTTGAACATCCTTCTAGTTGCTGTATGTGGGATGCGGCGTCAGCATGGCTGGAGAAGCGGTGCATCGGTGCGTGCCCAGAATCCGAACCCAGGCCACCAGTAGCGGAGCGCATGTACATAACTGCTAAGCTATGGGGCCGGCCCGCCATTGGAATTTTGATAAGGCCTGCACTGAATTTGTGGATTGCTTGGAGTAGTAAGGACATTTTATCAATATTAATTCTTCCAATCCATCAGCATGGGATACCTTTCCATTTATTTGTGTCTTCTTCGGTTTGTTTCATCAACATCTTATAGTTTTCAGCGTACAGATCTTTCACCTCCTTGGATAAATTTATTCCGAGGTATTTTATTCTTTTTGATGCAATTGTAAATGAGATTTTCTTAATTTCTCTTTCTGATAGTTTGTTCTTGGCGTATAGAAAAACAACAGATTTTTGTATATTGATTTTTTATCCTAAAACTTTACTGAATTTGTTCGCTAGTTCTAACAGTTTTTTGGTGGTGTCTTTAGGGTTTTCTATATATAATATCATGTCATCTGAAAATAGTGACAGTTTTACTTCTTCATTTTCAATTTAGATGCATTTTATTTCTTTTTCTTTCTTAATTGCTCTGGCTAAAATTTCCAATACTATGTTAAATAAAAGTGGCAAGAGTGAGCATCCTGTCTTTTTCCTGATCTTAGATAAAAATATTTCAGCTTTTCACCATCGAGTATGATGTTAGCTGTGGGCTTGTCATATATGGCCTTTATTAGGTTGAGGTATGTTCCTTCTATACTCACTTCATTGAGAATCATAAAAGGATGTTGAATTTTGTTAAATGCTTTTTCTCCAGGTATTGAGATGATCATATGATTTTTATCCTTCATTTTGTTAATATGGTGTATCTCATTGATTGATTTGGGGATGTTGAACCATCCTTGCATCCCTGGAATAAATCCCACTTCATCATAATGTTTGATCTTTTTAATGTATTGTTGAATTCAGTTTGCTAATATTTTACTGAGGATTTTTCCATTTACATTCATTAGAGATGTTGGCTTATAATTTTTTTCTCATGGTGTCCTTGTGTGGTTTTGGTATTAGGGTAATGCTGGCCTCGTAAAATGAACTTGGAAGTGTTAGTTCCTCTTCTATTTTTTGGAAAAGTTTGAGAAGGATTGGTATTAATTCTTCTTTGAGTCTTTGGTAGAATTCACCAGTGAAGCTGTCTGGTCCTGGACTTTTGTTTGCTGAGAGGTTTTTGATTACTGATTCAATCTTCTTGCTAGTAATCATTCTATTCAGATTTTTTATTTCTTCATGATTCAGTCTTATAAGGTTGTATATTTCTAGGAATTTATCCATTTCTACTAGGTTGTCCAAATTGTTGGCCTATACTTGTTCATAGTAATCTCTTATGATCTTTTGTATTTCTGTGGTATCAGTTGTAACTTCTCCTCTTTCATTTCTGATTTTATTTATTTGAGCCCTTTCTCTTTTTCTCTTGGTGAATCTAGCTAAATGTTTGTAAATTTTGTTTATCTTTTCAAAGAACCAGCTCTTAGTTTCACTGATCTTTTCTGTGTCTTTTTAGTCTCTATTTCATTTATTTCCACTCTGATCTTGTTATTTCCTTTCTTCTAATAACATTGTGCTTTGTTTGTTCTTTTTTTTCTAGTTCCTTGAGGTGTAAAGTTAGGATGTTTGAGATTTCTTGTTTCTTGAGGTAGGCATTCGCTGCTATGAACTTTCCTCTTAAAGCTGCTTTTGCTGCATCATATAAATTTTGCTATGTTGTATTTCCATTTTCATTTCTCTCAAGGTATTTTATGATTTCTTCCTTGACCCATGGGTTTTTCAGTAACATATGTTTAATCTCCACATATCTGTGAATTTTCTAGTTTTCTTCTTGTAATTGATTTCTAGTTTCATACCACTGTGATTGGAATGATGCTTGATATGATTCCAATCTTCTTAAATTTATTAAGATTTTTTTTCTGGCCTAACATATGATCTATCCTGAAGAATGTTCCAGGTGCACTTGAGAAGAACGTGTGTCCTGCTGCTTTTGGATGTGATGTTCTTATATATCTGTTAAGTCCATCTGGTCTAATGTGTCATTTAAGGTAAATGTTTTCTATTGATTTTTTTGTGTAGATAATCTATCCATTGACGTGAGGGTATTGAAGTCCTCTACTATTTTTGTATTGACTTCTATTTCTTCCTTTAGGTCTGTTAATATTTGATTTATATAATTAGGTGCTCCTATGTTGGATGCAGTATATATATTTTATTCTTCTTTTATATTGGTGGATTTAATTTGTATAATTTTGTTAATTTTGCATCCATGTTCATGAGGAATATTGGTCTGTTTTCTTGCTATTACTCTGATTTTGATAGAAGGGTAATGCTGGCCTCAGAGCATAAATTGGGAAGACTTCTGTCCTCTTCAATTTTCCAGAACACTATAATATTTGGTAGAACTCACCAAAGCCATCTGGGCCTGGAGTTTTCTTTATGGGAATGTTTTAAACTACAAATTTATTTTCTTTAATAGATATAGCAGCTATTTAGGGTATCTATTTCTTGAGTAAGCTATGGTAGTTTGTGTCTATATATTAGTTTGCTAGAGCTGTCATAATAAAATACCACAGACCAGTTGGCTTAAACAGTTGACTTCTGGAGGCTAGAAGTCCAGGATCAGGGTGCCAACAGGGTTGGTTTCTCCTGAGCCTCTCTTTTGCAGATGGCTGCCCTCTTGCTGCCTCTTTGCATGGTCATCCCACTGTGCATGCTTAGCCCTGGTGTGTCTGTGTCCTAATCTCCTCTTCTTATAACGACATTAATCAGATTGGATTAGGGCCCATTCCAACAGCTTCATTTTAAATAATTACCTCATTAAATTAGGCCCTATCTCCACATATACTCACATTCTGAGGTACTGAGTGTTACGGCTTCAACACATGAATTCTAGGAGAACACAATTCAGCCTATAATAATGCCTTTCAAGAAATATGTACCTTTCCTCCAAGTTGTTGAATTTATGATCACAATTGTTCTTAGTATTTCTTTATGATCCTTTTAATATTTATCAGGTCTGTAATGATTCCCCCTTTCATTCCTGGTATTAACAATTTTTCTTTTTTTTTTTCATTACTTGATTAGTCTGACTTGTGTGAGGTTGGCAACCTTTTTCTGTAAAGGTCCTGCTAGTACATATTTTAGGCATCGTGGGCCAAATATGGACTTTGTCACGTCTTCTCCTCCCCCTCCTCCAACTCTCCCTTTTCCTCCTCTTCATCCCCATCTCCTTCAATCCTTTTTAAATAACCCTTTAAAAATAAAGAAACCATTATTAGCTCACAGGCTGTACAGAAACAGGCTGAGAGCCAGATTTGACTGACAGTCTGTGTTTGCCAACCTCTGGGCTGGAGGTTTGCCAACTTTATTGATCTTTCCAAAAACTCATCTTTGGTTTCATTAATTTTTCTCTATTGTTTATCAGTTTACTATTTCATTGATTTCCATTCATGTTTATTATCTCCCATCTTTTGCTCACTTTGAGTTTAATTTGCTCTTCTTTTTCTACCTTGAGCTGATTGTTGGAATATTGATTTGAAATCTAATTTAGGTATTTAGGGCTATAAATTACCCTAAGTGTTGATTTAGCTACACCTACAATTTTTGAAATGTTGTATTTTTATTTTCATTCAGTTTAAAATATTTCCTCTTTTGTTTTCTTCTTTTACCCATGGGTTATTTAGAAGTGTGTCATTTAGTTTTCATTTAATTTGTGATTATCATATATTTTTCTGTTACTGATTTCTAAATTATCTCATTGTGGTCAGAGAACATACTTTGTATGATCTGAATCCTTTTAAATTTATTGGGACTTGTTTTATGTCTCAGGGCATGTTTTATTTTAGTAGTGTTCCATTAGTACTTCTAAAGAATATTTGTTTTGCTGTGGTTTCATAGATTATTCTATAAAAGTCCACTAGTTCCAGTTCGATTATTGTATTGTTCATGTCTTTTATGTGCTTACTAGACTTTTGTCTACTTGTGGTATCAGTTGCTGAGAGATGGGGGGAGAGACAGAGAGAGAGAGAGAGAGAGAGAGAGAGAAAGAGAGAGAGAGAAAGATGGAGAGATGTGTTAAAATTTCCAACCATAATTACAGATGTCTATTTCCGCAAGAAGAAATACATGATGTTTTTACTTTGTGTATTTCAAAGCTCTGAATTTAGGTGCATAAATATTTAGGAGTGTTATGTCCTTCTGAAGAATTGACTTCCTGACATTATGGAATGACTCTCTTTATCTCTCATAATATTCTTTGTTTAGAAATGTACTTTCTCTGATATTATTATAGGCATTCCAACTTTCTTTTTATTTTTTTGAGGAAGATCAGCCCTGAGCTAACATCTGTTGCCAATCCTCCTCTTTTTTGCTGAGGAAGATTGGCCCTGGGCTAACATCCATGCCCATCTTCCTCTACTTTGTATGGGACACTGCCACAGCATGGCTTGATAAGTGGTGCATAAGTTCACGCCTGGGATCCAAAGCCGCGAACCCTGGGGCACCAAAGTGCAGCATGCAAACTTAACTGCTACGCCACCAGGCTGGCCCCCATTCCAGTTTTCTTTTAATTACTGTTCATATGGTATATCTTTTTCCATCCTTTCATTTTAACCTATTTGTGTCTTTATATTTAAAGAGTGTTTCTTGTAGACAGTGTATAGTTTTATCTTGCTTTCATAACCAGTCTGACAATATCTAAATTTTAATTGGGGTATTTATAACATTTACATTTAATGTGGTTGATAGAATTGTTTAAATATATTATACTGTTTCCTGTTTCCTATTTGTCGCTTCTGTTCTTTGTTCCTTTATATTTTTATGCTTTTTTTAAAACAAAGTATTTTTAATGATTCTGTTTTACATCATTTGTATTCTTTTCCAGTAGTGGTTTTAGGGTTTATAGTATACATCTTTAACTTATCACCTTCAAGTCACATTATACCACTTCACATACAGCATAAGAGTCTTACAATGGTATAATGCCTCCCCACTCCCACTTCTCTGGCCTTTGTGCCAGTACTGTCATGCAGTTTACTTCAACAAATGGTACAAACCCAACAATTTTTTATTATTTCGGATTAACTCAATTATCTTTAAATATATTTAAAAATAAGAAAAAATATATTTATCTATATAATTACCACTCCCAGTGCTTTCTATTCCTTTGTCTAGATACAGATTTACATCTTGTATCATATTCCTTTTGCTTGAAGGACTTTGTCATTTCTGATATGTAGGTTTGTTGGTGATAAATTCTTTTAGCTTTCATATATCTGAAAAACTCATTATTTTGCCTTTGTTTTTTGAAAGATACTTTCACTGGGTATAGAATTCTAGTTTGATGATTGTTTCAACTTTAAAGATACTTTAAAATATCTTTCAGGACAGATATTCCTTGATTTACGATGGGGTTACATAGTGATAAACCCATCATAAATTGAAAATATAATAAGTCAAAAATGCATTTAATATATCTAACCTACTGAACATCACAGCTTAGCCTAGCATACCTTAAACGTGTTCAGAACACTCACATTAGCCTACAGTTGGGCAAAATCATCTAACACAAAGCCTATTTTATAATAAAGTGCTGAATATCTCATGTAATTTATTAATATTGTACTGAAAGTGAAAAACAGAATGGCTATATGGGTACAGAATGGTTGTGTGTCAATTGTTTACTCTTGTGATCACATGGCTGACTGGGAGCTGCAGCTCAATGATCTGTTCAGCATCATGAGAGAGTATCATAATGCATAGCACTAGCCTGGGAAAAGATCAAAATTCAAAATCTGAGGTATGCTTTCTACTGAATGTGTATCATCACTTCTGCAGCATCATAACATAAAAAAATCATTGATCGAACCATCATAACTCAGGAACTGTCTGTACTTTAAAGATGAGGACTCAATATCTTTTGGCTTGCATTGTTTCTGATGAGAAGTCTGCTGTCGATTCATCTTCATTCCTCTGTACACTCACACATCACATAACATTTCGGTCAACAGACATTTTGGTCAACCACGAACTGCATATATGGTAGTCTCATAAGATTATAATGGAGTTGAAAAATTCCTATCATGAAGTGATGTTGTAGCCATCATATCACAATACGTTATTCATGTGTTTGTAGTGATGCTGGTATAAATAAACCTACTGTACTGCCAGTCATATAAAAGGATAGCACATGCAATTAGGTATAGTACATAATACTTGATAATAATAAATGACTGTTACTGGTTTATGTATTTACTGTACTATACTTTTCATTGTTAGATTGTATTTTTTTCTACTTATAAAAAAAAGGTTTATTGTAAAATAGTATGCTGTATTACACGAGCAGCAGCCTCATGCATCTTGTGTTTACTGCGCCTCTCAACTGCATCATTTTCTCTCGTTCTTGATTTACTCTCATGTTATTGATTTACTCTCATGTTATTTTATTCACCATGGCCCATAAGCGTACAAAATCCACTGCTAATGTTGCCAGTAAGAGGCCACGTTGAGTGACTGACATGGAAACAAAATAAAAGGTGATTAAGGACTATGAAGTTGGAAAATCAGTGATGGTTATTGCTAGCCAGTAAGACACGTCCCATTCCTCCACAGCTATGAGCTTGAAGGATAGGCACAAAGGGATGGAAGCTGTTAAAGGATCCGCTTCACTGAAGGCAAGACTAACAAAAATTTGAGAAAGGCCTATATCAGACATGGAGAAACTTCCAGTGACCTGGATTGAAGACAAGACACAGAAGCATCTCTCTCTCAGCACCATGATCACGGCCAAAGCAAAAAGTTAGTTTTTCATGTTGAAACAAAAGGCTGGACCCAACTATGATGTTGAATTCACTGCTAGCTCTGCCTGGTTTAAACTATTCAATAGCTGTTATTCATTACATAATGTGAAAGGGAGTGGTAAGTTTGTGAGTGCTGATGTAAAAGTAGCTGAAGAATTTTTGGAAATTCCAGAGTGGTTGATTGTGCAGGAAAATTACCTTCCAGAGCAAATATTCAACATGGATGAAGCCTCCCTATTCTGGAAATGGATGCCTGAAAGGACATTCATCCATAAGAAGGCCAAGTCAATGCCAGGTTTCAAGGCTTTTAAGGACAAGGTAACAGTCTTGCTTGGGGGTAATGTTGCATGCTACAAACTGAAACCATTTGTGATCTGGCAGAGTGAGAACCCCAGGGCCTTCAAGCATATCAATAAGCACACAATGCCAGTGTACTATAGGAACAATAAGTCACGGCTTACTCAGCTCCTCTTCCAAGATGCCCTCCTGAAATGCTATGCACCAAAATGGAAAACTACTATTGGGAGAATAACATAGCTTTCAAGATTTTGCTTATTGTTGATAATGCTCTCACATATCTTCCTTTTATTGGTGATCTTCATCCCAATATCAAAGCAGTATTTCTCCCTCCAAACACCATCTCTTTGATGCAACCAATGGATTGAGGAGTTATAGCAGCTTTTAAGGCATACTACCTGAGGAGGACCTTTGCTCAGGCCATGGTTGCAACAAAGGAAGACGCTGACAAGACAGCGATGCAATTCTGGAAGGATTACAATCTCTATGACTGCATCAAGAACCTTGCTTGGTCTTGGGGTGATGTCACCAAGGAGTGTATGAATGGTATCTGGAAGAAGATACTCAAGAGGTTTGTCCATGATTTCAAAAAATTTGCACAGGATGAGGAGGTCGCAAAATCAACGAGGCTGGGCTGGCCCGGTGGTGCAAGCAGTTAAGTGCGCGTGCTCTGCTGTGGTGGCCTGGGGTTCGCCGGTTCGGATCCTGGGCGCGCACTGATGCACTGCTTGGCAAGCCATGCTGTGGCAGCGTCCCATATAAAGTGGAGGAAGGTGGGCGTGGATGTTACCCCAGGGCCAGTCTTCCTCAGCAAAAAAAAAGACAAGGATTGGCAGATGTTAGCACAGGGCTGATCTCCTCACACACACACACACACACACAAAACAATGACACTGTGGTAGACATGACAAAAAACTTTAACCTGGGTATGAATGAGGATGACCTTTAGGAGCTCCTAGAGGTGGTTCCTGAAGAATGACTAAGGAGGAGTTGCTAGAATTAGAACAAGAACGCATAGTGGAAGAAGTAAGAGAAAACAAAACCTCAGAAGAAAAAGGACTCCCAAAAAGCTCACAGTGAAAGGTTTAGCAGAAGCTTTTGCAGACCTCAAAATCTCCTTAAAAAGTTTGAAAACATGGACTCCAACACCATAAGGTTTTCATTAATAGAGAGGAATGTTCATGGTGCATTATCCACTTAAAAGCAAATCTATAATGAAAAAAAGAAACAAATCAAGCAAACCACCATGCACATATTTCTGAAAAGTGATACCCCCTCAAAAAGAGCCTCAGGCAGGTTCTTTAGGAGGTATTCCAGATGAAGGCATTGTTATCATAGGAGATGACAGCTCCATGCATATTAGTGCCCTTGAAGACCTTTCAGTGGGACAAGATGTGGAGGGGGAAGACAGTGATATTGATGACCCTGACTCTCTTTAGGCCCAGGCTAATGGGTGTGTTTGTGTCTTAGTTTTAACAAAAAAGTTTAAAAAGAAAAAAATTTTAAAAACAGGAAAAAGCTCATGAAATAAGGATATGAAGAAAATATTTTTGTACAGATGTACAATGTGTTTGTGTTTTAAGCTAAATGTTACTAAAAGTCAAAAACTTAAAAGAATTAAAAAATTTTAAAGTAAAAAAGCTCCAGTAAGCTAAGGTTAATTTAGTATTGAAGAAATTTTTTAAAATAAATTTAATGTAGTCTAAGCGTACAGTGTTTATAAAGTCTACAGCAATGTAACGTCCTAGGCCTTCACATTCACTCACCACTCACTCACTCACCCACCCAAAGCAACTTCCAGTCCTGCAATCACCATTCATGGTAAGTGCTCTATACAATGCACCATTTTTTAATCTTTTAAACTGTACTTTTACTGTACATTTTCTATGTTTAGATACACCAATACCATTGTATTACGATTGTCTACAGTATTCAGTAGAGTAACACACTGTACAGGCTCGTAGCCTAGGAGCAATAGGCTATACCATATAGCCTAAGCGGATACTAGGGTATACCATCTAGGTTTGTGTAAGTACACTCTATGATGTTTGCACAATGAAATTGCCTAATGACACCCTTCTCAGAACATGTCCCTGTCATTAAGTGATGCATGACTGTACCCCAATTTTTTTTTCTAGTTGCCTTTAAATTTTTAAATCACTGATTTTAAGCAATTTGACTATTATTATGTCTCAGCATAATTTTTTTCATATTTCTTTTGCTTGAAGTTCATTGTCCTCTTGGATTTGCGGGTTTACAGTTTTCATAAAATTTGGCAATTTCTCACTAATTATTTCTTCAACTATTTTTTGTCTGTCCTCTTTCCTCTCCTCTCCTGGAGACTCAAAATATAAGAACTCAGTTTTTGCCTGAAATTTTCCCACAGCTTATTGATGTCTCCTAATATTTTTTTTTCCGATTTTCTTACCATTGGTGTCTCTAAATTCCCTCTTTTGTTCTGCAGTGTCAAATCTGCTATAAATTCCACTCACTGTATTTTACATATTTGACATTGCATTTTATATCTGTAGAAGTTTATTTTGGATTTAACACGCTCAATCTTTCCTCTATATGCTTGAACATACAGAACATAATTTTTACATTATATAACTGCTTTAATCTGATGAAAATATAATACAAAAACTATTTTATAATAACGACTTTAGTGCCCTGAGACAACACACTTCTTAGCACTCTAACAAATGTCCTATGATTTACATGATTTTCCACTCTTCCTGGTGGGAACAGAAACTATTTTGCGTAAGTCCAAGGATTTTTTAATGCTCCTTTTGGGTGGTTCATTGTCTGGCCACATGTGTTTTCCTCACCAGATGTACTGATACACTAAGCTGAAGACTTCAGGAAAATCCTTAGATCTATCTGTTCTGCAGACTCACACCACCTTGACCTACTCTGGCTCCCAAATCCTTCTCAACTAAGGGAGATCTCGCCATCAGGTGTGGGCTGGAATCCTTCACCAGGCAGTAAGTTAGGCAAAATCTGGGGGCTCACCTTTTCTGTTTCTCCTCTCTCAGAGGTCACTATCATGTCTGCCCTTACATCCAACCAATGGAAACAATTGCTTCACACATTTTGTGTTATTTTTCAGTAGTTTCTGGTAGGAGTTACTTCATGTTGGCTGCTAGAGGTAGTCCCTCACCAGAAATAAACCTGCTGTTTTGATCATCTGTCAGACTGCTTTGTTTTAGTTGGGGAAGAGAGGCACTATTAGCTCCCTAACCCTTTTAAAAACAAATTTTGTTTTTTATTAAGACAATGCTTCTCTAGAGTAATTGTCATCTTTTTACCCCCACAATATACTCAAAGAATACAGCTACATCGTATCATTAATAGTGGCTTCCAACAGCAATGATTCTCTTGAGGACATGGCATGCGTCATTTGAAAATAACTTATTCTAATATGGTGAAAACTCACATCTCTACAATTTCTTCATTATATTGGCCTTCTGATTTAGTATTCTCTTTAGTAAGAGTATTGTATCCCTTTATTAAGGAAGAATCTTTATAACTACCTCTAAAAACTAGGTATAAATTTTATTTATTTTTATTTTTGTGAGGAAGATTGGCCCTGAGCTAACATCCGTGCCTATCTTCCTCTACTTTACGTGGGATGCCATGACAGCATGGCTTGACAAGCGGTGTGCCGGTGTGTGCCCGGGATCTGAACCCGAGAACCCTGGGCCGCCGCAGCGGAGTGCGCACACTTAACTGCTTGTGCCACTGGGCCGGTCCCCTAGGTATAGATTTTAAATGATTGACTCTTTGGAATCTACTAAAATAACCAGAGTTCACTCATCCAACCTATTAATATGGCATTTCCTTACTTTGAGCCTACTTATGATCCTAGAATAAACTAAGCTTGGTCATGAGATGCCACACAATGTATTTCTAAATGCTATTTGCTGGTATTTAAGATTTTCAAATGTGAGACTAATCAAGTTTTTAATTTTTGGTAATCTATTTAAAGTTTTTGGATCTTTGGTTGCAAGCAACAGGAACTGATTCTTGTTAAGCAAAAGTGTAATTAATTGGAAATATATGGAGTAGCTCACAGAACGGAAGAGAATGCCAAAGAACCAGACACCAGGCCCTACGGTATGCCATCCTCAATTTGGATTAATCTCAAACATTTTCTGACATTATTCCAGTAAGAGTTCATCTAATTAGCCTAGTTTTGGTCTCATCCTTACCATAAAGTTAAGGAAAGTGACTGACAGTCTGTTGTAAGAAGTTCGGTGGATTCGATCTGAGACGTAAAAGAAACTTTCCAACCCAAACGAATGCACTGAACACACACTTTATTATATAGGGAAGGGTAAAGCAAAAGTTAGCAAAATAAGCCGAATAGTCAATAAAAAGAGGAACCATCAGATCGACTGAAAAAGAGAAACATCAGATCAGAGAGAAAGATCAGATCGGGTACTTACAACATCCACGCCCTTACACCGGGGACAGTCCCTTTAACCGACATGGCTAGGCGGAAGTGCTGATGGAAAGAGGTCCTGGGCAAGGCGACCCCCCACAGGCGAGACTCTCATCAGGCCTGTTTCCAGTAGCTTGTATAGCATGAGTAATCTCCAGAGTAAACATCTGCAGAGGAAGCATTTGGTGTTCTCATGTACAAATGGTTATCAGTTGTGTACAACTGCCCCTTGCCTGTGGTCCCAGGCCGGCACTTGTGTACATGCATTAAGCTCCTTGGTTATCGCCCTAGCTCAGCACAGATGCCCAGCCCGTCACGGGCTACAACGCCCAAAGAGTCTTCTAATGTTACAAACTGCAATTATCTCTGCAGGAGAAGGGCCAGTTCCCACCACACAGAAAGCTGCTTTATATTCCTTTGTGTGTTGAGGCTGTAGGTTCATGGACCAGCCAAAGACGGCTGTACTCATGTCAAGCCACAGTCCCACCAAAACTCTATGCAATGGGAGATGAGTTAATTCTCCAAAGGAAAATTGAGGTGCTACTACTAGAAAAAAAGAAATGGTTCCAAGATAGATAAAATCAAAAGATGTTTATATCGACTAAATTGTATGTCCTAATTTTTCCTATGCTCAGGAACACGGGAATTATCAGCTACATGAAAGTTAGAAATGACTCATTAGTGTACTCATTGTCCTTAGACATTTAGTGAGCATATGTGGAATCCTTTCTCAGTCTCTTCCCAATTGTTATTCAAACTTTCTTACCTCTAGAAGCCTAGATTTTAAAGATAACTATAATTGATCACATCCAGATCAAGAACTGCCTTGCTCCTTATTCCCAGATTTTAGCCTATATCCCAAGCGTATCTATGTGTCTCCTCCTTTCGGATTCAGGTTTACTCATTTTGCAAGACTTCTCCAGACTTTTATCAGGCAGTAAGGTTATAAAAGGCACCTTTGTCTGCCTCAACTTATTGCCCGGCAATACGGCAATTTCTGACACATGAAATTTAAAATCCGACAGGTTAAGGTTTCTAGCATTGCTCTGCTTTTGTTAGTTGTGTGAAACCGGTCTACTTATTTTTCTTCCCTTAGTTTGTTCTTTCCTCTATAAAATGTAGAAACCAAAGAGCTGTCATTAGGACCTGAAATACTGCCATGACTTTTTTTGAGGATTCTCTGTTACCTGAAATGTTTTAGGATCTTCAAAAAGTAGTGTTTTGCCTGTTCTCTCTCCTTCTCCCTATCAATCACGGGTCCCACGAAGTCGCTATGAAAAGAAACCATTACAGACCAGTGGACCAGAAATCTGGAACACAGATTCTAGTCTCAGCTCTATTATTACACAGTTTTGTATCCTTGCACAAACTGTTTTTTCCCTGAAAATCACAATAAAATACGGAGTCTCGATTACATCATGGTTTTCGGACTACGTCATATAGAAATCCTGGCATGATACCACCAATAAATCAAATAACATTTTCCATAATTTCAAACAAGTTAAGGAACAAAATATTTTCAATTTAACTTTTCTCCCGTATATTCTTCAAATACCAACAGTGCTGCTGTTTTTAAAAACTTGAAACATCTCATCGCTTTGCCTGGTGCATCAGACACTTGTCTTTTCTTCAATACACCACACACACTACACTCCTTTCTGGCGGGTAAAACCACCTCTGGTTGGTGTGATGGCACTAAACATGCCAGAATTACGTATTTCTGTGAAGAGCGACAAAACTCAGGAAATCCGCAGGCTGAAAAAGTCTGAACAGAACCGCAGACGACCGCGTCAGCTCCTTTAACAGAGGAAGGCGCGGCTCCACCGTGAACCGCGAAGACGCGGCCCTCAGCGCCGCGCCGCGGACTTCCGCTCCGCAGCGGAAGCGACGCGCCGCCCTCGTCAGAGTGGAGGGGAACCGGGAGCGCCCCCCGCCGTCTCCGCACTCACAGACTCCTTCTCGAACATGCTCGGTCTCCTCTCTTTTCGAGGCGGCGGCGGCGGCTGAGAGGCCTGGTTGGAGGGCGGCTTCCCGCCTCGGGCTCGCTTCTCCATCCCGTCCCACTATCCACGAAGCCCAACGTCCGAGTCCGCTCCCAACGCTTCCTGCGAGAGCGAAGGTCTTGCGCCTGCGCCGCCCCAGCCGGACGTGCGGCCAGAACGAGGGGCGGGGCGAGGCTTGCGTCATCCGGCGGCGCCGGTGGCCGGGAGCCGGAAGTTATGGAGGTAGAGCGGGAGGGGTGTGTCTCCGTCTTCGCCCGGCGCTCCAGGCGGGGCGGCCTTGGCGGGGCGCTCGGGAGGGTCCGCCCAAGGCCGTCCGCTCGGAGCAGCTACCTGGCTGCGGTCCCGGGCCCCTGCCATGTCTGCGCCTGCGCGCGGGTCGGCCTCACGCGCCCAACGCGGCCGGAGTGAGGGGGCTCCTGGCCCTGCCCCGAAGCGCAGCCCTCCTTCTCCCGCGCCGCCCCGACCCTAGGTTGTTCCTGGCCCCATTCCCCGTCAGCTCCCGGAGTGACGTTTGCGGATAGTGTGAGAATTAACGTGACGGTCCGCGCGCGTTCGGAGGCTGCCGGCTCTAAGGCTGTGACGGCCCTCCGGGCCCGCGGTGGGGTGACTGGTGCGTGTTCCCCCCGCGGCGCTCGCCCCTGAGGAGGTTTATCTGTGGCACGCGGGGTCCTGCGGCAGGAGCGCGCGGTGATAACCGCCTCCGCCTGCACACGTGCGGTGGGAATTAGCCCACGGCTGAGGCCGTCCCGTGACGTAGAGCTGAGTCGCAAGGTCTCGTGGATGGCTGGAGACCGTACTCTAGTGTTAGCAATAGCTGCTGCGTCTTGGGTGCTGTGTGCCAGATGCTCCTCAAGTATTATCTCTAGTGACTGCAGCACTAGAAGGTAATAGTCTTTTGCACACTTTACAGTTAAAACTAAGGCTCAGACGTGTTATATAACTTTCAAGGCAAGAGGTAGAAAATCTGAGGAAGAATTCGAATTTGAGCCTTTCCGCTCCGAGCCCGGGCCCTTTGTGCTGCGCAGGCTGCCCTGGGCAGACCCCGAAGAATCAGGATAAGGGTGTGGTGGCTGCACTCGTGCGTGCTCACGCGAACAGGCAGGGTTTCTGGCTCCTAGTGCGAGGACACGCGTGTTCATAACACACAGGAAAGTTGAAGTATTACAGCATCTTATCTGTGTAGATTTGACGTTGGATTTTATATCTTAATTAACAGTGGGGGCTTTTCTTCTCCAAGAGAGGATGGGCTTAAAAGTTATCTAAAAGCCAGCTTCTAGAATTGTGCATCTGTTGGTAGGGGATGGGATGTAGTCATTCCCGAAAGCTGAAAGTGGTGGAGATTTGGAGAGTGTTTCAGCTCAGGGTAGGAGGAACTAGTCAGTCAATTAACTCTTATCCGTTTATTGTGTGCCAGGGACTGTGCTCTGTCCTGGGGGTGCAAAGTTGTATAAGACCTGGTCTCTGTTCTCCAGGATCTTACAATTTGAGGCTGAGGGGCAACTGTGTTGATAGATTGTCTACAACCAAAAGAAAGACCTTTCTTACAACTTCAGTTGCCGTATCCAGGGCCTGCTTTAGTAGTGGAGTAGATGGGCTTTTGTGGGAAAATATCAGTTCTGCCTGCCACCTGTCACTCCAAAACTACAACCCATTCCTTTAGAGTTTGACTGCTTTTTAAAAATGTAAGGAGTCCTTTTTGATGTGAAAATAATCCGTTAGAGTTCTATTTCTTTATCAGCTGGAAGGTAAACCACACTAGTTTTTAAACGGAGCGAATTTAATATAGAGTTAACTAGGTATAAAGTTGTTAACTAGGTATCTGAAAGGATAAAAGGAGATCTCTAAAAGTATTGTGCAAGTGGCAGCTGTGGGAAGTAGTCACTACCCATAGGACTGAGGAAACTAAGAGAAGTGGTTGGAATTTGAAAACTTAAACTTAGTGGAAGGTCCCCTCGTAGCTGAAACTCAGATCTCTAAGGAGGAGCTTGTGCTGCTCAGCTACGTGGAGGGGCCTGGCGAGTCTGGGAAGCAGGCCTTGGAGGAGGAGGCAGGACATGTGAGGCTGTCTCTCATGGGGGCACGGTGATGAAGCTTGGCCTACAAGTGTCAGGAAAACTGCAGACTGGATTCAGCTGCTGCTGCAGCGGAAGGCACTGCTGCTGCTGGGGCGATGCTCAAAGTACTAGAAAGTGGACAGGAAGTCCCCAGGCTGCAGGAACAAGTCCCCTCTTCCCACTGCTGTCTTCCTGTGTCCCTCCGAGTGTCCCGACTCATTGAGCAAGATGTGGTCTACAGAGTCACACAGACCGCTGCATATTTGATACAAGTTTCTTGTGCATACCTTAACTGCTAGGACTGGTTGACACCCAGGGCTGAGAGTGGGAAGTGAAGCTCCTGGGGCACAGGAAGAGCCAACAGGGTAACAGGGTGATACCGAGGATGGAGGAATTAAACTGCCCTGCTTCCCAGGTAGGGAGGTGGCAGGACTACATCACTAATGCTAGCACACAGACGCCCCCCCCGTCCCCCGCCCTGGTCAGTTTTAGACTCAGAGTGTAACTTTGCAGGTTTATAGGATGATCTTAGTGTAGTGTGGGGATAATTATGAGGATTTTGGTTTTGTTTAATCCTTCATGAAAAAGCAGTGTGGTTTGCTGCTTTTTATACCACGTAGGGAGGAGAGGTTATGCTTTTTACTTCTATTTTAGTACATTATGCTTGGTTTTCTGCTTTCCCACTCCCCATAAAAAAATTGCTTATTTCAGTAACTTTGGGATAGTAAAGGAATGCTGTCCATAAAACGCACTGAGCTTTTGTAAACTCATATCTTAACAAATATTAATAAAATAGTTTTAAATCTTTAAACTTTTATTTGAAAAGATTTACGTAAATTATCTTTAATGTTTAATCACAACGTTTTAATCATACAGCTCTCATGATATCCAGAAAGTGTGTTAACAGGAGCTATACCCGAGTATATTCTGTACTTAAGATAGAATAGAATTTTGTTGTGACTTAAATGTATAATTAATATTCCTTTGTTTTTACCTACTCTTAAGTATTGTCTTGTATGTTTTATATTTCAGACATTAATAGAGGATCCTATTAGCACATGTCTTTCTCCCTCAGTGTATGATATGATGTGTAAACTCGGGTTTGAAGTCAGAGAACACTGTGATATCAATAGTATTGTAACTCAGAATGGTGAAGTGTGCTGGCAGACAATTACAGACTGTGTGGTTTATAGAGAGTCAGGTTCGTACTTTCTCTGCCCCCCAAACACACCTGTCAGAACTGTTGCATTTAAAGTGTCTCGACCTGTAAAGTTTCCCTTTGTGACCATTGCTTCTTTTGGTTAGAGGATGTTGTAATATAGGCCTAACTCAAAAGAGAAAAGGAATCAGTGTGAAAAGTGAGGGAATGAGGCCAGAGACCATAGAAGAGTTAATGGAAATCTGGGCTAAGAAAATCTTGTGTGAGAAGGAGGGGTCAGGAGGCGGTGGAGGGTGGAGGGGCTGTGGGTGACATAGGTCTCGACTCAAGGCCAGTAATCTGGGGAGAAATGGGAATAAAGTAGAAGTCATGTGAATTAAGGGTATGAAATGACCAGCAATACATTACTAAGTTATTTTACATGTCTTCCAGGCATTGCACGTTTTTTGGAGCGGGGATTGGATTGGGAAATTTAATAATAGTTATAAAAATTACAAATGAATGTGCTCTGGCCCAGCAATTCCATTTAAGAATTTATAAGACGGGCACATTTAGAGATATGAAAGAGTGTTTGCACAGGTTCCTCTTTGCAGCATTTTGTGATAGCAAAAAAGAAGAAACATGTCAAGCAGTAGGAGATTGGTTAAGTAAATTATGAAAAATGCACACAAGGGATTTATTATGCAGCAGTGAAAAAGAATGAGGAGGCCCATCTTTCTGGTACAGAAATCTCTTTGAGCTTTACGATTAAGTGAAAAGGAGGAGCATATATTTGTATTTACCTGTATATATATAAATATTTCTAAGATTACCCAAGGAGTAAGTAACAGAAGCTGCTATAGGAAGGAGAATTGGGCCACCAGTAGGGAGACTCACACCTTTTATATTTTTTGGTTGTGACTCATGTGAATGTTCAGCTCCAAACTTACCAAAAAAATAAAAGCAACAAAGAAGTCATAGTATGAATATGTTCTAAAATAATGTCACTGGAAATCTCACAGTCTAATAATGTAAGGAAAAAAAGTAGGTTAAAATATTATGTATATACAGTATGAACCTGATTTTGTGTAAACTTTTATACAGGTAAAGAAATGGAAGAATACGTTTTTTCTTTTGTATGAAACCTTTCTGTATTTTCCAGATTCTCTACTGATAGTATATTTTTCTCTTATGATCAGATAAACACTATGTAACTTATTTCTGATAATATATGAGCATCTTTTTTGTAAGTTCCAACTATAAACTGGTTGTTGATTTTTGAAAATTTCATAATTAAAGCACTTTTTCTTTGATAATGTTGACATCTTTCATCACTTGATATGGGACTGTGGTACTAAAACTTGTTTTCTCATCCTTGAAGCCCAGGATCTGGATTATTGGGGAAGCGTAAGGCTGCTGGGCCCTGTGTGTGAGGCCGTCCACTCACATTTGTTATCTTTGACCAAGGGGCAGTTTGAAATTCGATATGCACCATGGCTCCAGTGGACAAGTTTTCCAGAGGTTTGGCTCTTTGAACAACCTTTAGAAAGAAAAGACTTTGCAAATTCCACTTAGAGGCCATTATTACTCGATAATTGTAAAGGAGTCTCTATTCTCTGGGCCCTCCAAGTGTGATGAAGGGTTAGGGTTGCAGGGAAACTCGGAACTGTTAGTCAAAGTGTCTGAAGCCTGAGCTGAGAAGCGCATGCTTTGAATAAAGGAAGGTTTTGGATGCAGTATCAGGATCAACAGTTGGGGAGGTAGCTTGGTGCATGAGTGCTGTCCTGGGACAGATAAAAATGGACCACTCTAGAAAAAAAGAAAGACCTTGTGGACAGATAGTAAGGTGTTCTTGACGGTGGGACTAGGAGGGTGGAGATGGGATGCTTGGTTTGGTGAGGGTGAATGGAAGGGAGGAGGGTAGTTTGGGGCCACACCCAAACCTTGTTTTGGTTAGTTGGTTCAAACCAACCATTTCACTTGGCACATTCAATGACCACAGTAGAGCAGTAACTATAAAAGTTTAGTTCTAAAATACTTTGAATTTCCTAACGAAGAGCAGAAGGATCGTCACTTCTCCCTTTGTAATAGCTCTCATAAGTGGCAGAGTGAGCTGCCTTATGTTTATCTATTTTTAAGAACTAATCAAAATGGGAAATAAGATTTAGTTCAAAATATTTGACTTTTAGATTTATGGTTATGCCAGATTTATTGCTTTCAATAAACATTTAAATAAAGAACTTTCAAAAACTCCTTAGATATTAAAATATTTTTCTTGATTCTCTAGATATTGTTATATTTATGTAGAAAATGTTTACCAATACCAAATAAGTCATTGAAATATCCCAAATGAAATCTTTAGAAGTTTGAATTTCATTAATAGTATTGTTAACTTTGAGAAATATTTCTTATTGAGCACAAATTCTAACATATGTCTTATTCTAAACAGTTATTTCCTGAAATATTTGATGCTTTGGAAAGTCTTCAATCTCCCGCTATTTCTCTCGGCTTAATGAAGCTGACATCGTGTCTGGAACGAGCCTTGGGAGATGTAAGTGTGAGAACTCTTTCAGTGTTAGTCCATTAAAGTATCTGAATGAATGTTAAACCGTTTTACAGTTGCACTCAGATTTTTTTTGTATTAGTGATTGTTTTCCTATAAAATAAAATCGTTTGGCACAGATTTTAAATACTTTTCTTTTTGATTGATTTGAAATCAAAACGTTGGTGTCTTCGGTACTTTTCTCCCCTGATTTGTACAAACAGTTGCTCTCTGGGTGATTTAGTTCTTAACATCATTTGGCTCATTGTAATGCAATTGTTATACAATTTTTGTTTGAATTTTAGGTATTTTTACTGATTGGGAAGGAATGTCCCTTTCTTTTAAGAGATTTGCTTGCATCTGAGGAACTTGCTCAAGTCTTTGGGCAGTCTGTGGTAAGCTTGTTCACTAAAACTAATAGAGTAGGCACAACACAAAACAGTTAACTTTAGCTCTACTTTTATTCCTTAAGAATTGATGCCGCATTAGGAGAAAATTAATTATGTCAGTGATTCAAGCATATTCTCTTTTCCCACCTCTCTGTTCAAAATTGCCACTCTTCCAGACAAAAGACACACCTCTCTCTTATCCTGAGTCTTAGTATGGGGCAGTAACCTCTGGTGGAATGACCTCTGTTGTGATGACTTCTGGCATAATTACATCTGGTGTAATCACTTGTGGTATAATAGCCTCTGGTGAACCTCTGGTATTATGACCTCTGGTGTGATAACCTCTGGGGTGGGGGCCAGTCAAATGAACAATTTGAAGTCTATTGCTTTCATTAATTATGTATTAATAATTATAATACTTATTTTAGAATAAAGTTTTAACTCTTTAAAGAGTGATATTACAATTTGATTCTAAAATATCAATATTTTAACATGTGGGAAATTATGCCCTTTGCAGCTGTTCAAAATTATAGAGAAAACATTAGATGACAGTTAGAAAATGTGTAGAGCTATATACTTTTCAAAATCTTCTAGCGGCCACATGATTAAGATTGTTTAAGACTAATGAATAACCTTTAGGCAACTGAATGAGGCAGGGTCAAGGTAAAGAAGAAAGCCAGTCTCGTGTCATGCAGAAGGCTAAGCCTGCCACTCCAGGAAGGCATTTAAAATAGTTGTATAATATATTATAAGCTAGACTCATTGATATTGGATAAGAAATCTGTTTGCAGTAAAGCTTTCCCACTCTTTTTTTTTGGTGAGGAAGATTGGCCCTGAGCTAACATCTGTGCCCATCTTCCTCTGTTTTGTATATGGGATGCCGCCACAGCATGGCCTGATGAGCGGTGTGTAGGTCTGCGCCCAGGATCTGAACCTGCGAACCCTGGGCTGCCGAGGTGGAGTGGGTGGACTTAACTACTACACCACTGGGTCGGCCCCCAGCTTTCCCACTCTTCACGGTGGTTCCTTACCCCTTGTCAGCTTAAAGATCATTTTCTTTGGTGGAGAATATGGAATGAAGATAAAGTGCAAACTTTTCTTTGTTACACTGAATTCTTAAATTCAGTTGTTTTGATCTGTTCTTATTACCTGCCTATGTGATGTTAGCCTTTTGCCTACCTGCAGCCACTTTTAGCCCCCGGGTAGTTTTACTAGTTTATTGGCATATATAGTTCTGGTTGCCCAGATGGTATAAACAGTTAATGAAAAACAAATACTAAATTAAAAATAGATAATATTAAGTTATTAATATTATTATAATTATTATTAAATTAAATTAATACTAAAGTGTTAAAAATTAATGTGGGAGTGAAGCCTTTCTGGAGTGGCATTGAAGAACTGGTTGTTAACCATTCTGAAGTTGAGTTGAAACGCCTCTTTATATCTTCCATCCTCTGGCTTGTCCTACACTTTAAGGGAAATTCGGGATACCTCTGTTTCCTTTTCTCAGCAATAGTCTTTCAGGTATATGAAGACAGCTTCCATTCCTTTCCTTAGTCCTCTGGAGGCTCAGCTCTTCTTTCTCATATGACATGGTTTTGAGTTCTTTTAGTCTGAACATCTTGCAGTTTTTCTGAATCTCTTCTAAAGTATGTGCTCCAGACCCAGAGGCAGCCCATGGAAATGTGTGAGTATTGCAGTCCGATCAGCAGGATCCCTGTAATGGGTGTGTCTTCACTTTATAAAGGGAGGGACAGAAGCAGGTGACTAGTGAACCATGCTGTGGCGCTGTGGTGCGCGCCTGGGATCTGAACCGGTGAACCCCGGGCCGGTGCAGTGGAGCGCGCGCACTTATCCACTTGTGCCACCGGGCCGACCCCTCGGCTTCTCCTTTTCTGTTTTATTTTATCTGGATATTACTCACATTTGATGTGCAGTATGAAAGCAGCATAGCCTGGGTCAGATCTCATTCCCCTTGATAGCTTTGTGGTCTCCCCTCTCCGTGCCTGTATTTTTCTCATCTGCACAGTGGGAGTAATAGTAGTACCTTCCTCATAGGCCGTTCTGATGATGAATGAGTAATGAATACATGCAAAATGTGTCTGACATATCAAATGCTCAGTAAATGTTAGTTTATTATTATTATTATTACACTGTATAGTAACCAGACTGTTGGTTCTCTTAGTTCTAAAGCGGAAAGCAATATCTTCCCAGTATTATATTGGTTTATTCAGTAGTTCATTAATTATGTAACTGCTCAATAATCTGCTGTCCTTAACCCGGTTAGATGAACATACTGAAAGTCTTCGTTGGCTCTCCGTGTGGGCTCAACCTGCGGAACGTCTTATGGCACGGGTTTGCGTCACCTCAAGAAGTTCTTCCGAAGTAAGTTGCTCATGAAGTAATTTTCTTTCATTTTTGATATACTTATGAGTTTACTTTCTCTTGAATTTCACATCAGGGAACGATGTGTCTTGAGAAAGATGAGGGAGTTTTGAGACAGGATTTTGAAGATAAAACTGAATGTCAATCGCAGAATAGGTGGGGTGGTGACAAGGCTGTGATTTCATGGGCTTACACCCCAAAGGCGATTCCGAGGTTAAACCAGATGGGAGTAATGGGGTCAGGTCACAGCTCCCTGCTGGAGAGGAGACCCTGAGGTTTTAGCTCACTAGTTTCTGAGATATTATTGTTCCTCCCAGCCACCGCACAGCTTAATTCCTACAGCGAGGGGAGTTTTGTGCAATTTAATGGTGTTCTGCTTTCTTAATTTTAAACTTCTTTTTTTGAAAGTAAAGCTTTTTATGTGTATGACTGAGTTCATTTTTCTAACAGATCTCTCTGGCATTTTCCACCAGATACTGTTCAATGATGATATTGTTGACGGCAGGATTGGGTCAACTACTGAAGACTTACCTTCAACAAACTAAGCTTACATTGGCACATCGACCTTTCATAACTTTTACAAACTTAGAGGATTTGATTGTTTTCCCTGGCAAGTTCTGCATTTCACATTTTTCCCTGAATATATCTTTGTAAAGATATTTATAAAGCCATTAACTAGCATCAAGATTAGAACTCTTTAGGTGGAATGGTTATTCTCCAGTGGCAAGATGCCTTTGAAAGTTGCTTGAAGAACCTCGGAAACTTGCCACATAAAACCTTACCTCTTCCCACGATGTCCCCGGGATTGTCTTGGGAGCCTTTGAGAGTCACGGCTGCATGAATCAATGTTAGTGGTAGAATTAGTTTATCCTCCAGATGTGTTGACATTTTGTAATGTACCTTCCCCTCTCCTTTTAGCTCTCGTGCCTTTGTACTCATAATCATCATGCCAAAAGTGCCAGTAGTATAAATTGTCTCCTGTAACTTCTTTTTTTTTCCCATGACAAAGCCACTTACCGAATTAATGGGGGCAGGGGACACAAAACTTTGAAAGAGCAATTAAATCACATGTTTGCTCCAAGCCCGTTGCTTTTCCATTTTGGCAGTAGTGGTGTACATTTGTATTTGCTGGTGTAAATCGTGGAGGGAACAGTACAGAATATCTTGGTCCTGGTGGTCTCAGACTTTTGTGCCATGGGCACTTTTAATAGTCTGGTTATTACAAATAATGTATAGTTTTAAGACCTTGTTTTTTTTGAGCAGTTTTAAGTTTACAAGAAAATTAAGAGGAAGGTCCAGAGATTTCCCATATACCCTCTGTCTCGACACATGCACAGCCTCCCCCATTATCAGCATCCCCCTCGAGAGTGGTAGGTTTTTTACCAAGGATAAATCTACATTGACACATCCTAGTCACCCAAAATCTGTAGTTTGCCTTAGGGTTCACTCTTGGTTCCTATATCTTCTGAAAACATATCTTACTTTTCTTGGTCAGTATGATCAGCTGGTCAACCCTGAACTTCTTTACTCAAAGCTGTTGTAGCCTAAATCACTAAAGAGATGCAGTTGTCCACGTCCCCTTTTTCCAAGGTTACCTGTGGTCTCCTCCAACTGGAGCTCTAGTTCAGGTAGTTGTGCTCTCAGACTGCATGTGCTACCCCAGGGGCTACAGTTTACCTACCTGAGGAGGTCAGCTCATTGGCATCACTTCCTAAGTGTGTTCACATCTTTTTCAGTTGACTAGTGTGATTGTGCTCAAAAATATTTGCTATCTTGCAGATGTTCCTCGTGAGGTACTTTCAGTATTAGAAGAAGTGATGAAGAAATCCACTTTTGTATTAAAAATCATGTTGCCATATTGGGAAGTTGCATTAATCAAGTTCAAGTCACAGAGGTAACTGAAGGGTGGTACTACAGAGTGGTTATTGGTAGTTGGGAGGCCAGTCCTTCTTAAAATCCTCTAGCTCCATGTTTTCTTGCTGCTGGAGTGTAAGCAAATAGAAGTGGGGCTGACTCAAGAGTAGACCTGAGCATAAAGTATCTTCATATAATTATTAAAAAATATCTTGAAGCTGGCCTGGTGGCGCAAGTGGTTAAGTGCACGCGCTCTGCTTCAGCGGCCTGGGGTTCGCAGGTTCAGATCCCAGGCGCGCACCGCTTGTTAAGCCATGCTGTGGCGGCGTCCCATATAAAGTAGAGGAAGATGCGCACGGATGTTAGCTCAGGCCCAATCTTCCTCAAGAAAAAAGGGGAGGATTGGCATCAGATGTTAGCTCAGGGCCAGTCCTCTTCACAAAAAAAAAAAAAAAAAAAGATATCTTGTAATGGTGATTTAAACGTTACATGTCATCCTTTGATTACAGTTGATAAAGATAACTGGTTTTTAGAATCAACTTTTTAGTATTTTTTTAAGTTCTAACTATGAGTGAAACATTGTGTCCAGTGTTAGAGAATCATGGACCAAAGAGGAAGGAAATTTGTCTTTGTATTCCCTGAGAAGCAGAGTGTACTCACATGGACATCAGGAGGTCGGTTGTCTTGGTTACAGTATCCTGACACATTCATTTATACACCTTGAGAACCCTCTGAAATCCTGGTATTTGAATATTTTTTAGAAGTCGTGAGTTAGGCAGGTCTTTGATGACATTTTAGTCCACTGAAGCTACTACAAATGTTTCATCATACATTAAAACACTGGGAAATAGTTTTAAAATCACTAGTCTACTGAGACTTTGATTCTGGTTTTGTTTCTCGTATTAGCAAGTAATATCACCCTCCTTGCTTTGAGCACACATTGGTTGTATCTGGAATACAAAACTGTTCTTGTGGTGTTGGTGCCAATGTTTATTTTAAAACATGGAGTTTTGCTTATTTTCCTTCAATTTCACAGGTTTGCTGACTGTGCCATATTGTTACTGACACAACTAGAAAATGGACTTAGGAAAGTTTTTGCCACAGTTAACAAATGTCCAAAAAGACTTCTGACTGCCGAGGTACACATGCTTTAATGATTGATGGTGATTGTTGTTGCTGCTGTATTGACAGTTTTCTCTGCCTAATTAAAATTTTTTAATGTCTTATTTTTGTTTACCATTAAATGAATTTTTTAACTAAGAACTTTCTTTGGAAGACTCAACTGTCATTTTTTTGTGGGTCCCTATTATAATGATTTTATATGATTAATATTTATATATTATTATTTTTGATAGTTCCATAATATTTCCAAGTAGTCTTTTAAACTAATGATGTCATAAAAGTAGTAACCACTTATTTTTTCTCTGTAGCCGTAATTATTGGTGTACTGTTGTAACCCCATGATGTGGTTTGTGGTCTGCAGCATGCTACTCTTTAAGGACAACTGCTTCCTCTTGGCCAAAACTGCTGGGGAGGCTTGGAGATGTTTCTGAGTGGCTGGTGCCCAGTTAATTATCAGAGAATCCATTAGGTAGAGGAAAGGGAGAGTATGTATTATGGGACGAACAGCAGCATCTGCCACACATTTTAGTCTCGTTTCTTTCATTAGTTCAGCTTATTGTTTTTGCCCCTATAAGTAGACATTCCTCAAAATTCTGTTCTCAACCCTTCCCTCTCTTTATATTTCCCTCTTGGGAAATCTCACACTATCCCATGCCTTCAGCTATTACCTCTAGGGGAACAACAACAATTAGAAAATACTTTGAATCTAATGAAAATGAAAGCTCAACGTATCAAAAGTTGTTGATGCAGCTAAAGCCATGCTAAGCAGCCAATTCATAGCATTAAATTGCAGTGATCAGGAAGGCATTGTCTCTACCTCACAGTTCTTCTATCTCCCGAGTTAGATTTATAGCTGTTTGCTGAATACCTTCATATGAGTTTTCCCCAGCATCTCAAATTTACTTTATTTCAAAAAAGCATATTTTTTCTCCCACAAATCTGTTCTCTGGTATTCCTTATGATCCTTATCCTCTCTATTGCTCTGGTACCAGACTTTAGCATCATCTTGTGCTTTGCCTGCACTTCATTCTCCTTGTCCAGTCAGTCTCCAGCTCTGCCCGTTGGTTCTGTCCCTGATTTACCTTGTGCCCCTTCTTTTCAATGCTGAGGCCTCACCTGGCTCCTCATGCTCCCTTGAGCCCATCTCCTAACTGGTCTTCATGATTCTCCTCCTCCTCTTTTCCATTCTAACACTGCCACTAATTATTTTCTAAACTAATAATTATTCTTAGATCTTTTATGGTCTCATCTGCTTAAAAACCTTTAGTGGCATCCCAACTCCTGCCAGTAAGATTCACACTCTTGCGTGGTACGTAAGGATCTCAGTGAGTGGCCCCAGCCTTTCTCCACCTTGTTTCTCGTCCAATTCCTCCAGTATAATTTAGGCTTCTCACTAGCTCCTGAACATGCATGTCTTGCCTAATACTTTGCCCACTCTCCCCTCCTGACTGCTTCAGGCCCGATAATAATCTCCCAGAGCCTCATCTGCTCGGATTTAACAGCTGCTCCTCTCTGTGTTCTGTTTCTGTTTCATCTCGAGGCAGTTCTGCTTTGCCTTATGTGCATTTTTGTAGAGGTCTCTGGTGCAGGTGCCTTGAGAGGGGACATTCACATTAGTGCCCCCTGGTGCCCATGCTCAGTGACTTTCACCTAGGCTTCGCCGTCTAGTGATGTGGAGTGAAGCATCAGTCTTCCAGTGGAAAGAGCTAGAACCCCAGACCTCAAAACTCTCACCTGAGTATGCCTGGACCTGACTTCATGGCAGCGTCATCAGTCACTGTGCAGCTGTGTGGGATAAATAAATTTGGTTACTCACTTGTCATTTGACTGTACAAATAAATAGTGTTTGTTTCCACAGAGGATGTAATTTATCAAAGAATTTCTTAAATTTTAGCTCAGGCTTTTATCCAGGGTAAAGATAGCATCAGTTTATTTATAAGGCAATACATATATGAAAATACTTTGTGAAACTATGCAAATGCTATTATTATTTATTGGATACTTATTATTGTAAGGTCTTCTCGAGATCAGTGGAAGAGAAGATGAGTAAGACTTGATGACTTTTAAGAAGCTTATGTGTTAGGGGTGAGGGATAAGAGATTTACACCAATCGCATAAAACAAGGTAACAAGGTAGAAGTTAATGCATGTAGTTGATGGAGATAAATGAAAAGTTCAGCTTTTTTGAGGAAGTTGTGAGGATATTTAGCAGGCAATTGGATGTTTAGAGCTCAGGAAAAATTTTAGGGTCAGCAGTACAGATTTGGGAGCTAACGGTACAGACTTGAGAGTTATCTGCACAGTACTAAATGTTGAAGAACATTTGATAATATTAAATTGAAAGTACATTAATAAGCACTAATAAGTAAGACACATTTCTCGAGAGCTGGCTTCCACAAAATATTGATTTCATCAAGCTGTGTGTAAAATCTTACTGACTTCCCCAGCAGCCTTGGAGATAGGCATTACTCATGTCCCATTTTGCAGAGAAACCTGAGTGTGTGGAGGTGGCCTGGGTTTCCCTTTAGAAAGGGCTGAAGTTGGGATTAGAATGCTGGGGCAGCCTGGCCCCAGAGCCTGTTTCTGTAAACTCTGTACTGATTACATCAAGAAGATGAAAAACAAAGGCTGTTTGTTGGAGGAAATAGTCAATTGTGCTCACTGGCACACAAATACCAGCCATAAGTAGAAATACTCTGTGTGAGTAGTGATTTGTGAAGTTTTGGGGTCATAAACGTTAGAAGTATCTGAGCTAATGTCCTTGTGAGGGCAGCATCCTAACATGGCCACTGCCAGACTTACTGTATTTTCATGTCTTTTATAAGGCATTTATGTTGTCAATGACATTCTTCCCAGTGTTGCTAGATAAAGATTTATTTTCAAAAGAAAGTTTCCTATTTGTGGCCATGTACTAGAATTTTTTCCCACTTTGAATAATGTCACTTTACTTGTATTTTGCTTTAACTATTTCTTTTCTTTCCTTTTCTGAAGTCGACAGCTCTTTATACCACCTTTGATGAAGTAAGTAAACTTATTAGGTATTCTGAAACAAAAAAAAAACATTGTGTTCTTTTGACATACAAATGAAAATACACAGTTAAAGATCAGTCATGAGTTGTGTGCTTACAGGAAAATGTTGATAGTCATAGAAGCGAAAAAATAAAAAAGTTTATTATAGAGTTAAATATAGTTTTCAGGCTGAGACCCAATGTTATTAACCTAGAGTCTAAAGTTATAGAAAGGTCAGAGTTGGAAAATGCCAAGAGATATTAACATTATATGCTACAATTATTTAGGGGCTTACATTTTTGATTTAAGGTTAACACTTTTTTTACACACGAAATACACATCAACTACTGTTAAGAGTATATAGTATGCACTGATGCATTTAATCTGTGAATTGGTGTGATTCTGAAGGTAAAAATCTGAACTAGTAAAAATTACCATTGAAATAGCCTTTTATCACTCATACAGAGGCTTTTGTGTGTATGATCCTGGATAGTAATTCTTATGCCCTAAAGTATGACACCGTGGAGTTAGCTGACAGGAGGAAACGAAGGGAAAGTCCATGGATAGAGATTTGGGCATTCAGATTGTGGGGGAAGAGGGAGAATCCCCCTCTGCCCTTTCCCTTAATGTTCTTATGGCTGGCCAAATAATTAACAAGACAGGTTAGCAGGAGAAAATAATACCAAGTTTAATAACATGTATACATGGGAGAAACCAGGAACACTGCATTTTTCTCAACACAATAGCAGAAATTCTTGTCTTAAATACCATCTTCAGCTAAAGACAAAGGAGGATGTTGGGATTGGGGGGTCTCAGTTACAGGAGATTACCACTAAAGCACTGCAAACAAGAGTAAGGTTATTATGCAGATTTAAGGCCTCACCTTCCACATTGATAAGTTTCTAGAAATGAGGTCATCCCCCCTCTTCCCAATACAGAGAGGGAGATACGTTTACAAATGGAGATTTCCCTCATAAATGTAAATGTTTGTCTGGCAACTCCTCGCAGGGCCATCCAGAGAATGTGGCCAGAGAGACAGAACTTCCAATAAGATGGGCTTGTTGGTGCCTTTTCTATTGTGACATCTATTTTACATTATATTACAGCCATCAGATAGAAGATCTGTTCCAGGAAGGAGTTACTATGTCAAATTCTTTAGGCAGTTAGTGGGGAAGGTCAAATGTCCATCAGAGAAAACAATTAAGTTAAAGAGATATATTTCAGGGTGGCCAAATCTTGATCTCCCACAAGATCATGTTGCCTTTAAGACAACTATTAGATTCCTAAGTGAATAGTGGTAGGTGAATTAAAAAATGTGTCTGCTTACCTGCCGAGTTTATTCCGTTATGTATATAATTTGCTATTATTTAAATATATAATATGTTTGATGCTGTGAGGATTAAATCAGATAACATAGTCAAATCTGTGTAGGATTAGGTCTCTAAGACTAGATTGGATGGTGGGTTCCAAAGTCCACGATGAGTTAAGAAGTGACTAATTAAGTAACTCTATACTTAAACACATGTACATATACATATACATATAATTACACACATATCCATGTAAGTACACATAAATGCACAAACACATGCATACATATAATTGCACACAAATATACAGGCATATAGACATGTAAGCACACAAACATAAATGTACATATAAATATACACACATATATACATATAAATGCACACACACACACAGAAATACAGAAATGCATATACATGTATACATATAATTACACAAATACATGTATATGCATACACATGTATACATGTAAGGACACATAAACAAATGCAAAGACACATATACATATATATGAATATATACACACATATACACGTACACATATATACTTACAAATACATATATATGCACACATACACAGATATACAATACACATACACGTATATACCTGTAAGTACACATCTACATATATATACACACATATATGCCCATAATACTTATAAATACACAAAACACATACATACACATTTGTTCTTAGTGCCATCAAGTTGATTTCGACTCCTAGCGTCCCCATGGACAGCAGAATGGAACCCTACCTGGTGTTTTTGTGCCATCCTCTCACCTTTTGACGCTATATTAGACAATGCTTCACTGCTATTCATAGGGTTTTTGTGGCCAAGTTTTTTGGAAGTAGGGTCCTTCTTCCTAGTCTGTCTTATTCTGGAAGCTCTGCTGAAACCTCTTCACCATGGGTGACCCTGCTGGTATTTGAAATCCTGGTGGCATAGCTTTCAGCATCACAGCAACACGCAGCTGCCACAGTGTGACGAACCTGGGTCAGGGCAGTGAGAGTGCGGATCTTAACCACTAGACCACTAGGGCTGGCTCTGTGTACACACGTATACATATACACATACACACACAGATATACACAGACACACATTAACACACACACACACCCACATAGTTAAGATATATATGCTTAAAGTCATACTGATTACAAAAAGTTTTCCTGAACTAGGACTGTCCTTACTTCATTCATTTTGCTTGGGACTTATAGAACACGTCTTACCAAAAGTACTCTAGCTTTGACTCTAAAAAGTTCTGTATGCTATGTGTGTGTACCAGTTAATCAGCTCATTTGTGTTTGGTGTTTTAGATATTGGCAAAACACTTGAATGACGGCAAAATCAATCAACTTCCTCTTTTCCTGGGAGAACCTGCGATGGTAAAGTATTCAGTCTTTTCCACTGTAATATTCTTGTGTTTATGGATGTGATTATCACTTCTCCAAAATGCAATTAATTCTGGCTTGTGATATGCTCAAAAAAAGTGCTTCTGAGCCGTTCCCATGCGTATCCTGTGCAGCAGACGTTCACTAAGCTTGGACGCCAGCTCTGTGCTGTGCTCCATGCTCACTATTTGAATATACTTTTTCTAAGGCCTGACAATGTAGCTGCTCTGTTCCTGAATGCTGGATTTGTTGGTTCTAGTATTGTGCTGGTAGAGGGACTATGTTTGCTTTATGAGCTACAACAACAGTCAAATGTGACTAAGATTGCATGTTGTATGAAAAGAAAGTTATTAGTTGTTCAGAGCCATTTTCTCTTATCCTCTTTTTGTATTTTATGAGGATATTGCAGTGACTACTTTGGACTGTAAATAGAATTTTTATATTTATTCCTTCTGACTTGGAGTTAGCAACCTAGATTCTACTTCCTGTTGAGTGACACTAGTTAGATTCCCTTTAGGTGTTCATTCCTGCCATCAGGAAGTTAGGATGCTTGAACTAGTTTATTTAATACTCTTTTTCGTCTTAAATCTCTGTGACTCTTCTGTCCATTCGCAGTTTGCCTCGTCAGAGGTTTCTGACCCTTTTCCTCTGCCCTGTGGGAGAGGCCTTGGACTTGTGCTAGTAAGAAAGAAGCAGCCGTCTTCGTCGGGCTTCAAAGGTGAAAGAGTGACCTGAGAGAGGGCACAGAAGAAAGGGAGAGGCATGAGGAGAGGAAAAAGCGAGGACTGTGTTTATGCCAGAGCACAGCAGTGGCTTCTTTTACTGAGTGGAAAGTTAGCTTCCAAATGTGGACCACTGGGTTTTCTTCCTTGGAGAAGGGTGGGAATGAGAGAGGGTGAGTCTTACTAACACTGGGGCCATCTGTGCAGGTCTGTCACCCTTAGTGGTTAGTCCTCAGATTCTCTTGTCGGTCTTGATCCAGGCAGCAAGGTGCAGTTAGAGAGACCAGGGAACCCTTTTTCCCAAGGAGATTGCCAGCTTGGCACTTCACAGTTATGTGCCTTGATGAACTCGGTCTCTTTGAGGCTCAGTTTTCTCGTCTGTACGTGAATGCTGCTGCTCCTTAAACGTGTCACATGTGGCCCGTTCTGGGCCTTGGTACTTTTCTTTCTTCTGCTGAGAATACTAACAAAATATTTTCTCTGTTTATTTTCTGAAAGGAATTTCTCTGGGATTTCCTGAACCATCAGGAGGGTCCTCGTATAAGAGATCATTTAAGCCACGGGGAAATCAACTTAGCTGGATTTCCGAAAGAAATAACAGATCAACTGCTTGCATTTTCTGTTGTACTTCTACTGAGATTTGTTGATGAAGATCTATTGTCAGTGTTTAAGGTAATGCATAGGGAAGAAAACAATTAGGTCCACTGTCATTCAGTTATGAAAGAATATAGTTTATTTTTCAAATGTAATTAACTCTTGATCATTTTTTGTCATAATTTATCTGAATTACAGTATACCCCCATCAGAGCACATAATTGTGACTTGTTTACATGTATGCATGTATTCTCTTTAACAAATAAATCAATATTACTAAATCTAATCTAAAATAATTTAACCCATTTCTTAGAACACATTGACCTTTGTTTTTAACAGTGACAGGATATTGCAAACCAAAGAACAAAGTATGAAACAGGATTAACTAAATATATTGGAAATTTTTACAGATGTCTGTTAAATTGGTGGGGTGAAATATTTGCATCTGTCAATTCTTTTATTATTCTGTAATTCTTTTATTATTCTTTTATTATTTTGAAACAAATAATTTAGGTTAGAATGCTTGTTATTGATCATTTAGTCTTTTTTTCAGATTATATGTGTAACAATTATTGTAAAACTTGTTTAATAGTTCAAGTAAGATAGAAAAATTAATGTAGAAAGTGAGAGTCCTCAGGAATTCAGTTTAAAATCTGTAGGAATGAGCTCCTGATGGATTAATTTGGGGATAATTGACCCTTTTTGCACTACTGAATGTTACTCCCTGACACAGGTGTCTCCACTTCTTCAGGCCTCCCTCCCTCAGACTCCCCACCTGGGTGGCAGCACCGTCCTTCCACGTGGCTGCTCAGCCCAGAGGCCGGAGCCCTTTCCTGGCTCTTCCACATTCTGTGCTGAGTCCTCTTCCTTAAGAACGTGTGCCACGTCTGATCTCTTACCCCACCCCACTCCCATACTGCACCCCCCCCCCGCCCCAGCCAAACCATAGGCGTCAATCACTAGCCTTCGCAGCATGTGTGTCTGGCTGCCCCAATAGGATGTCGACCCCGTAAGGGTGCACTTTTGTCTGCTTTGTGTTCAGGGCCCAGATGCTCCCTTCTGTGCGGTAGGCCTTCGTAGGTATTGGAGTGAATGAAAGGTTAAGTGCATTTTTTGTTCATGCAACATCTACCTATTTTAGTTATTTGCTTTGTGCTGTTGAGAATTGTAGGTAGTTACTGCTTATATGTAGGAAAGCTATTGACATTTGTAATTAAATTTGTCAACTATCAGCTCACTGACTTTTCTTTTTATTTCTAATAATTTTTAGTCAGCCACCTTGGATTTTCCGGTTGTATGGTTATGTCAGCTGTAAATAATGTTATTTTTACTCTTTTTTCAGTATTTATATGTGTAGCAATTAAGTATTTATAGCTATGTAATTCTTTTAGTTGTATTGATTTTTATTGTTTAAATTCCTGTTATGTTTTAGGATAATCTCTTAAATTTTCCAATTGTTTGGAATCTCTTCATTTTTTCCTATTTGTTTCTAGTTTTGTTGTGTTGTGGATAAGTTTGTAACTTATCATTGCTCATAGGCTTTGTTTAAAAGTTTTATTGGTTATGACTTGATTGCTATGTCAAGCCTATTTTAATGAAGAGTTTCGCTGCTTTGTTATAGCTGAATAGAATTATGTGGAGGAAAAGAATGAAGAATCAGGACTCTTGTGTGACTTAAAATTCAACAGAGGAAAACTGGAAGCCTAACCAAAAGTTGCAGTAATTAATGTCTATTTTTTCTAACCTAGGAGAAAGTAGCAATAAAATCACTGATGAGTCTTGCAGAAGGCTACAGTGCTCGCTTTCATCCAGTGTCTTGGCTTAAAAAACAGGTATGCCACATGCAGGCCTTTTGGGAGGGGGTGTGTGCATGTCAGCTTTTGCAGACGTGTTCCAAGAGTATGGGTCAGCCTCATACTGGACTTTCGGGTCGGCACGTCTGGCTTTCAAACCATAGTGTGTCATTCAGTTACATGGCCTTGTGTGGTTGCTTGGGTGCGTGGCCTTGGCCAAGTTGCTCAGTCTTTCTGAGCCTCAGGATCCGCGTCCAGCAGTTGAAGTAATGGTATTGTCTGCCTTGTTGGGTGTTTTTAGTACTAAGTGGATGACTATTGGAAAGTGTTTAGCATAGTGCCCTAGCAGGCTATTACTATTATCATTAACCCAGGACTAGTAACAGTGTTTGCTTCTCAGTTGTGAAGAATGTTAATTTTCTTTTACCAGCTCTTGTTAACTTATAAATTGAAACAAACAAGCAAAACAACAAACTTTTAAGCATTTCTGCCAGGACATTCCAGTTTGGAAATTAGCTTAAGTACTTTTTTCTACATATGGTAGGTACAAGGGGGCAAAAATAGGGTCATCCTAAGAATATAATAATCACGATAATTGCTAACTCAGAAATTCATCAGTGAGATTGCCCTCTAGAAGGAAGCTACAAAATAGCACGTAATGGGTTAGGGAGAGATCCACAAAGGCAGCTGAGAGAAACAATGCCTTGAGAAGACCCAGTTTGACTGATGATAGCTTAAGAGAAGTGACATCAGTTAGGAGGGGTTGTCAGTAGTAGACGTGGAGGAAAAAGAGAATCCTGGAGGCATTACCATCCTCGTGCTGTTTGAGAGAAGGGTTCAACCTGGGTACCTGTGTCGGGGGTTCTGGTGTGGCGGCAATGCATTGGCTATGTTCGTCTGATGCCGTTGACCGCTCACAGTTGCACTGACTGCGGATTGCGATTGTGAGCTTTCCAAGAACAAAAGTCCTTAGGAGGGAGGACAGCAGAACTTGCCTGCAGGCACTGACCTTCAGAGACAGGAAGGGAGGGAAGGAGGAAGGGAAGTTTCAAAGGAGGAGTGAAGGTTCTGGAAGGCAGAGAAGCTTCACAAAGACAGGATTTGCCCTTACACCTCAGCTGCTGAATCTGCAGCCTCATCAGGCCCTCTTGCTCCTTGGCTGCTGCTTCCGTGTTCCCAGTGACGCCCCCTCCTTTCCCCACAGTGTATATTTTCACTCTTCACCTTGTCCTGTAGCCTCCTACTCCTGCCATCTGTTATTTACTCATTTTTTATTTAGTAGACAGTCTTGTCTCCTGTTCTTTTTAAGGTCATTGCTCTGGTTTTTACCGCTGCATAACAAATTACCCACATTTAGTGGTATAATTTAATTTGCTTATACTTTTATGGGTCAGAAAACGGCTCCACTGGGCTGTCTCAACTGAGAAGATTAGAAGCTGGTTCTGGGCACTTTTGAGGCCTCATGTGGCCTCTGCAGCAGCAGCCCTGGTGTGATCTCTCGCTTCACCAAGAGTGGTGGCCAGGAGAACTGGGGAGAGGTGCTGCTGTTTCTGACCTGGCTTTGGAAGTCATGCACCCTCCTCACTTGTATTCTTGTGTGACAGGCCACTTGTCAGAGCTGGTCCCGATTCAGGAGAGGGGACATAGACCCCAAAGGAGGGGGGTGAGGAGTTTGTGGACATGTTTACAACTACCCCGGATGTCAACTACCCGCTCATCCCCCAGCAGTTTTCCCTCATCTGATTGTATTGAATAACAGAGTTTTAAAATGTTGTGAGATCTGTGGCAATTTTACAAATATATGTTTTCTGGAAAGTGATTGCAACATCTGTGACAATTTAAAAACATATTTTCTAGAAAGTTATTGTAAAATCTTTAAAAGCAGTTGGATGCTTTCCTCTCAGGTGCTGAGCTGTGAGAAGAGCATCAGGGTTTGGCCCTGGCTGCCTTTGCCCGAAGAAGCCGAAAGGGAAGCAGCCAGGTGAGCTTCGCCATGGGGTCAGAGAGGCCTTGCGGTTGTCTGCCGACATCAGTCTCCAAATGGTGTCGTCTTCAGCAGGGCCGTCGGAAGACAGGATGCCAGGGCGGGACTGCTAGGCCTTGGTGACTGGTGTAGGTGAGAGATGGGAATGAAGGGTGGCTGTGATCTCCAGCTCAGGGCCCGGCCATGTGGTGGGGCCATTTGTGGAGAGCGCGAACACAGGCACAGGGGGCAGGTGTTGTGAGAGGAGGATGGTGTCCACGAGAAATGTATAGTGGACAATTGGAATAGGGATCTGAAGCTCGGGAGAGAAGTAGGGATAGAGGTACAAATTTGGAGTCAGAATACAGCACATTCATCTCGCAGGAGTAATGCTTGGCTGACTCACACGTTATCTTTGTCAATAATGGGCATTGCTTTTAGTGTGTTGTATCATTTATACCCTGCCTCTGGCTTTTCATTTTATATTTGGGGAAACTAAGTTCACATCACATGCTTTGCTCTGTGAACCATTAAAATGAAATTAAAAACCATTAAATATTATTTTGTACGGGTGCTAATGAAAGCATCTTCATTATTATTATATCTTCATTATTATTCGTTATTGTCATGTGTATTTAAATATTTTCTGTTTTTCAGATCAGAAGGTAATTCTGAAACAAATGCCTGCAACTCTTTACTTACAAAAATCACCTGTGAGCTGTATCACCACATGCCTGAGGATCACTGTGTTGTTAGTGACTTGGATGATCTCCCTGCTGAGAAGTAAGTTTCAGGACTTCCTGAGAATTGGTAAAACATTGATTAAGCAAATTGGGATCACACACTTAGCCATTTTCTGTGTTTTAAATTTTATAAGCTGGGTGGTAGCATTAGAATCCCACTATCATTGTTCCTTAAGAGGAATTATTAGATAGGCTTCGATAGTCTCTGTGCACATGTTGGTCTGTCTGATAAAAGTTGTCAGTACGTATTCTGTTCACCACAGTTAAGCGTGCATGTATTTAACACTTGCTGTGGCTAACAGTTGTACTAGCCGACCTGAAAACAGAGTGTAAGCGGCCACCCTCACCAGAAGTTACAGACTAGCAGGTCTGGGCGGGGCAGTAGCGACAGAGGATCAGTGATGGAACACGCCCTATTAGAAGTCAAAGGATCAGAGGTGGAACACGCCCCGTTGAAGTCCTCTCTAACCCACAGGTGGCCCCAGGTGCTCCGTGAACTCTGCAGCATCCCCATCCCAACCCTATTCTGTCCCCGAACTGTGCTAGAGGTGCTCGCTGTGCTCCGGAACATCAGCATGTGCTGCACCCACGTGTCTGGCCAGGTGGTGGCCACCTTGGAGCTGAGACGCCAGCAGTGGGTGGAGAAGAGGCTTCGCTCCCGGCAGAGGAGGAACTTTCTGCGCATGTTAAGCAGGTGTGTGGCTCACTGTCCTGTTTTGTAAGAAGCACTGTTGGGCAGGAGTTATCTTTGGATGCTGTTCTAATTCTTAGTTTCAGAGAAATACTTACTTTCAGGGAAAGTTACAGTGCATGTTATTTTAAAATACCGTTTGTAATTTCGGCAGATGGGAATATGGATTCTACCAACCCAAGTGAATATTTTGATTTAAAATACAACAACAGATTAACTCAGATGTGCCTAGGTTGTGGTTTCTTCACTTACACTGTATATTTTAGAATGTGCTACATCCTTAAGAAATGACCATTTTGGACCAATTCATAGAAATTTGGGTTGAGTGGTATCTGTGTCTATAAAGCTTTTAATAGGCATTCCTCGGTTGCTTCCGAAAGGTTACACCCAGTTTACGCTCTCGCCGGCACTTTATAAGATGATCCTCATTATGTTACATCCTTCCCAAAATGGGATATATTTAAAAAAATCTCTCCTGGTTTCACGAGAAAGTTAATATCTTAGTTTAAATTGGAGTTTCTTTGAATCCTGGAGACATTGAGCGTATTTTCATGTTTAAGCCGTCTGTCATTCTCTTCTTGTGCAAGTCCTTTACTGAATATCAGATTATAAGAAAGATGCTGACAGATGGCAAAGAGAACAAGAACTGAGTGGAAAGCTGGATGCAGAACTGGTGATGTCCTGGTGCTCCCGGAGAGCAGTGTCAGGACCACAGCTGGCTCCTGTCACCCAAAAACTGGTGCCCTGAGAGTGAAGAGTAAGGAAGGTGGGACTCGGCTGGCGGAGAATGACTGGGCTTCAGCTCCCACAGGCCATCCTGGTACAGTCTGCAGGGGCCAGGCTATGGCGATTAGAAAAAGGGCTTCCGTAGATAGAGAGTGCTCTTTCGAGAAGTTTAGATTTAAGGACCCTTGAAAGAAAGGTTGGTTAGGTGAAGTATTTCTTCCTTATGGAAGTGAAAAATACGTAAATTTGCCAAATATTAACTTATTTTCTCTATTTTTAGTATTAAGCTTCTGTCTCCTATGCTTTACCTGATTTTATTGCTGATTGCACTGGAATTTGTCAATATTCATGAGGTTCAAGGAAAAAATACTTATGAATATCAGCAGTATCTAAAGTAAGTGTGTCATACAAGAAATGAAACTGTGTTTTGGTAATTTTAAATAATTTTTACTCCTCTTGGTTATTTTCTTTGATTTTTTTTTTCTTTTTCTTTCGTGAGGATGATCAGCCCTGAGCTAACATCCGATGCCTGTCCTCCTCTTTTTGCTGAGGAAGATTGGCCCTAGGCTAACATCCGTGTCCATCTTCCTCCCCTTTATATGGGACTCCGCCAGAGCATGGCTTGACAAGCAGTGCATCAGTGCGCGCTCGGGATCTGCACACTTAAAACCGCTGCGCTACCGGGCCGGCCCTTCTTTGATTTATTTTTAAGCTCTCAGTCTGATGGGCCCTTCACGGTTTTTCTCTGTGGATTTCAGTGCAAGTTCATGAACCTTTAAAACTGACATCTGTGTAGGCACATTTAAGAAAACTAAATATGATTTACATGTCAATGCTTTTAGAATTCCTCACTCTGTGTGATTATAACAGCATCCAGAGAGTAATGTTGCTAATGCTTTGCACGTAGCAGGCACCTCAATACGTGTTTAAAATGAACATGAAGGGCCGGCCCCATGGCTTAGCGGTTAAGTGCGTGCGCTCCGCTGCTGGCGGCCCGGGTTCGGATCCCGGGCGTGCACCGATGCATTGCTTCTCCGGCCATGCTGAGGCCGCATCCCACATACAGCAACTAGAAGGATGTGCGGCTATGACATACAACTATCTGCTGGGGCTATGGGGGAAAAAAATAAATAAAATTAAAAAAAAATATGAACATGAAAATATGACATTTTAGGGCCGGCCCCGTGGCTTAGCGATTAAGTGCGCGCGCTCCGCTGCTGGCGGCCCGGGTTCGGATCCCGGGTACGCACCGCTTCTCCGGCCATGCTGAGGCCGCGTCCCACATACAGCAACTAGAAGGATGTGCAGCTATGACATACAACTATCTACTGGGGCTTTGGGGGGAAAAAATAAATAAATAAAATTATAAAAAAGAAAATATGACATTTTATTAAAGAAGCGTGGAATCCAGATGAGAGTGAGGGCAGCAGATGTGCGAACTGTCAGTAGTTGGTGACTCTGGATCAGGGTTTCTCAACCTCGGCTCTACTGATGTGTTGAGCTGGATCGTTCTCTGTGGTGGGGCTGTCCTGTGCACTGTAGGCTGTGTAGCAGCCTCCCTGGCCTCCACTCACTCGATGCCGGTAGCACCCCGAGTTGTGACAACCAAAAGTGGTTTAGACACTGCCAAATAACCCCTGGAGGACAAAATCACTCCCAGTTGGGAACCACTCTCTGGATGAAGGATCTGTGGATTTTCATTTTTTATTCTTTTAACTTCTCTCTCTGAGTTTGAAAATTTTCAAAATTAAAAGAGAAAATTGCAGACTCCTTGGGAAACTGTGAGGAGAACTTGGAAAATATAAGGATGACATTTATTCCCATCAGTCAGAGGTTACCCCTGTGAACATGTTGATGTAAATATCTTTAAGGAAGAACTTTCTAACAGCAGTAGGTGGCCCAGAGCGGACTGCATCTACTTTGCAGTAATGGACCCTCCATCGTGGAGGCTGGAAGCTGGACATCCAAGGATGGAAACGGGAGGCATTCTGCTGACAGAGTCCTGAGTTGGTGGAAGCCTTGCTCACTCATCATCACGTAGGTTATGTGTTTATTCCATGTCAGTTTAATCCAGATGGCCTCTAAGATCCTTTCTGGAATTAAGTTCCAGAACTTAAAATGTTGTATCTGGATTGGAAAGAGTTGACTTGTGTGAAACCACAGGAGTCCATCCACCTCTCCAATGACATTGACATTTCAGTGTTTTTCTTTCGTTTTTTTTTGTGTGAGGAAGATCACCCCGAGCTAATATCCATGCCAGTCCTCCTCCTTTTGCTGAGGAAGACCAGCCCTGAGCTAACATCCATTGCCAGTCCTCCTCTTTTTTTCCCTTTTCCTCCCCTAAGCCCCAGTAGATAGTTGTATGTCATAGTTGCACATTCTTCTAGTTGCTGTATGTGGGACGCCACCTCAGCATGGCCAGACAAGCAGTGAGTCGGTGCGCGCCCGGAATCCGAACCCAGGCTGCCAGTAGTGGAGCGCGCGCACTTAACCACTAAGCCACGGGGCCAGCCCTAAGCCACGGGGCCAGCCCTCAGTGTTTTTCATCTAATTTGTATTGTCTTATTTCCATTTTGTATGAATTTATTTTTCTTGAATTTGCAGACAAAAATTAATTACAGTACTTCAGTTGTAATTCCAAAATGAAGAGAACACATTTAAGTCATGATTGCATTTTATAATGGAATAGATAAAGAGATTAATTTCCCTTTTTTTAAAACAGGTTCTTAAAGTCGGTCTTGCAGTACACTGAGAACCTGGTGGCTTACACCAGCCCAGAGAGGAACAAGTGGGATGAAGCTGTCAGTCTTACACACTCGGCTCTGCTGAAAATTTGGACTTTCAGTGAGAAGAAACAAATGTTAATACATTTAGCCAAGAAATCCACAAGCAAAGTAGTCTTATGAAAATGCCTGTAAGTTAGGATGCTTTTTGTTACATCAGAAGATCCAACTTGGATAGACTTGAACAGCAAGTAAATTGAAAATCCAAAAGTGGGGTGGATTCCAGGGCCTGTTTAATCAAGATTCAAGATCTGTTTCTCTGCAGATTTCTGATTTGCTTTTCCTGAGTTGTTGGTGTCAAGCTCAGGCCTGATTCCCTTGTGGTAACCAAATGACTACAGCAGTTTTGGTTTCCTCTCCTCGTAACATACTGTCCAGAGGAGAGAGAGCTTCTTTTCACTCAACTGTTACCCAGAAATGGGTAGCTTCACTCTTACTAGCCATATGCCTACTCCTGAAATGATCGCTGTGGCCAGGACCCTGCCCTGCCCGCACTGGTCAGGCTGGTGGACGTCCACTCCTGGACCAGCTATTGGGGTGCAGAGGGAGGGCTTGGCCGGTCATGCCTCATCCCTGGAGCTGAGAATAAGGTTGACAATCCACATCTCGTGGGAGAGAACTGGGGATGAGCAGCTCCTGGAAGGTGTGGTGGGGTAGATCATGGATGCTGGGCAGCAAGTCTCCCCGTCAGCGTGGGCTGGGAAAGCAGAAGCCCTCACATGTATCCAGGTATGGCGGGTTTAGTACAGGAGCTGGAATAGCTGGAGCAGTGAAGGGCAGGGATGCAGCCACAGCAGTTCAACTTGAAGAACCAAAGCGATTCTCAGGAGTTCCCTGGGCACCCACTGCAGTTCTCCGGAATGTCTGGGAACCTCCCACTGTCTTAGTTGGCAGCAGCAAAGCCAGTGGTTCTCAGGAAACCCTTACGAGGGTTTGTCTTGAATCCCAGGTCTGCATATGCATTGGGCTGTGCCCACCCTCAGTGAATCATGGCCTGTCTTGATCCTCCACCTTCCAAACCTCACTGGCAGAATAGCCTACAGCCCTGCAAGGAAGGACATCCTGCCTCATGTGTGTCTGGCTTCTCTGCTGTCAGAGATCAGTGTAGAGGAGACCTTAAGGAGGGTTGTTGCTGTGTGGCAACACTATGTATCCCTTTACCAACTTAACACCTGCCCCGCCCCGAAACTAAACTACTGAGTAAAGACAGTAGAAACATCATGCTTCTGCCTAATGTGAGACAACTTTCTCTGGTACGAGTGGAGACCCCAATCCCATGGGTCAGTGTTTCCACCTCTAGGAAATGTTCTTCTGTTGTACGATCACAGCCTCCCATGGAAGGATTCACCACTATTAACCCTCCTGCTGTTGGTACTAGAACAGGAAAGGGAAAAAAAGAATTGACTAATACATACAATTACCAAACCAGTGAAAAAATATGCAGAGCTACTGTGCACCTTGCTTTTGCACCTGTGAGCTGGCAGAAGTTGATATTAAAATTGCTTTTCATACAACTCAGTTCGTGTTCCTTTGCCCTCACCTCAGCCAGTACCTCTCTTGATTGTGGTTCTTCACCTGGTTGAGCCAAACCTCGTTCCTGAAAGGTCTTCCCATTAGAAGTCTTTCTGCTTGGTGTAATTCTAGTTTTCCATTGACTTTTGTCACTGGAAATGGAAATATTAAGAGGTTCCCCACAGAATCTCCTAAATTCCAGACATACTCCTCCCTGTCCCCATCTATGGTAGCAGCCTTATCCGTAAGAAAGTGGGGAGCAGTCGCCCAAGCTGTTATAGTCTGCCCTTTGTGTATCATTTCATTGGCATGAGGCCAATGCAGTCAGGTAGCCTCTTGGCCTGCAGGCCAGTGGGATGCTTTTTGTGTCCCTTTGTGGAAACGTTCGTTCTTTAGGAACGAAGACGTCTGAACCAGCAGAGTCCAGAATTTGAGGTGAGCTAGTGGCTCATTAGGGGCATAGTGAGAGGAACTGCCACCACTTTATGTGTTTCCTTGACCTGTGTATTCTGATGATGGGAAAAACCACACCACATGCTGACTGACGGTTCAGGGCATAAGGCACATTGTGCTGGGTGGGACAGCAGCCCCACGAGCCATCGCCCCCAGCCAGCATCGTGACTGGTCTTTAGGAGGCCATCCACCATGTTCTCCAGCTGGCTGCTTTGAATTATGGAGGCTATACTGAGATCAGTATAGTCCATGGACCTAATTGCTGAACTTCTGCTGTGAAGTGGACCTCTTAGAAGCAGTGCTGTAGGAACCATTGCAGCAAGTAAGGCTTTCTGTGAGCCCATTGACACTGGTGAGGAAAAGTTACAACCATAGACAGGTCATTGTGTCACCTGAATGCCAGTGGTGAACACTCACATGGGACACAGACATCCGCACATTCTGCTTGTTTCAAGAGGTCTGCCCCCTTACCTCTTCCTCAATCCTTGTCAACAATTTAGATTCCACTTACCACTGATTTACAAACTTGTTCTTTCCAAGACCCTGACCATTGGGCCAAACTGTTACTCGTTGCTTATTTTGATGTAGATCCATACTTATGGCTGTCGGTCCTTCCAGGTAAAGTGAACAAGTACGTGTGGTGCTTGACCTAGTAGTGTTTCCTCCACTGAGTTTTTTGGCCACTTTTGAGGCTATAATGCTACCAACTTTCACGTTTAGATGGTGTCAGCATAGTTTGCAGAAATCAAATGTAGCTTGTTTACTTCAGGCAGCTGATGGTAGGAAACTCCATGAGACCACGGGTACATGATGAGGGGGCCTTGTCAATGCAGCAGTGTCTGTGCTATGAGAATCTGAACCATTTCCTTGTGTAATCTGTGCTGTCAGTACATACTTGAGCCCAATCTTGTGTAGATATCACTTTGGTTAAACAATGAACTCCTCCAGCAATTTCCCAACCTGATGATGTGATGGGTCAGATAACACACTGTGACCAGCTCAGGTCGTGTGGGAGCTAGGTGTTGCGTGGTGAGGTGTGGTGTTTTAGTCTTTACCAGATTCCAGAAGGCAGCCAAGAGCTGGTTCTCAAAAGGAGAGTAATCTGTGGAATAATCATGGTTTTGTCCTAGAACCCTAGGGGTCTGTGCTGTGTGGGTCAGTTTGTGGCTTCATGTGGCATCCTGATCAGCCACAGGCTCTTTGTGTACCGTGGGATCTGTGGCACCACTGAGTGAGGGAGAGCAGCTTTCACATCAGCCTGCTGTAGAGCCTTTTCTTATTCTGGACCTCGTGCAAAACTGGTGATTTTATGGGTCAATTAGTAAATGGTCAGAACAGCATGCACAAATCTGGTAAATGTTGCTTCCAGAAGCCGAAAGAGGCTCACTAAGTATCTTGCGTCTTTCTTAGTGGCAGTGGATGTAAGATGCAGCAACCTCTCCTTCCCCTTGCAGGATATATCTACATGTTCTCCTATCACTGGACCTGTAAAAACTTCAAGGCAGAGCCCCCTGCGTTTTTGTGGGTTTTATGTCCCACCCTTTGGCATTTGTATATTTCTTCAAGATATCTAGTTTATCTTTTGTTCCCTGTCAGCATTATATCATTAGTGAGTGGACAGTCACGATGTCCTGTGGAGTGGCAAGACCATCAATGGCTGTGAGTTCTAGATTGTACCAAAGAACTGGAGAGGTAGCAGAGTCCCAACACGAGACCATGAGGCTGTACTACAGTACCTGTCAGGTGAAGGCAGACTGCTCAGTAGGTTTGCAGCAGGTAGAGAGAAGCGGTCTGCCAGATCAGCAGTTGCAGGCCAGAGACCAGAGGATGTGTTGATTTGTTCCAATAAAGAAACCACATCTGGAGCAGCATCTGCAGTTGAGAACATTATTTGATGAAATTTTTGACCGTCCATGGCCACTCACCAGGTTCTTTCTGTCTTCTTCACAGGGCAAGTGGGCACAGGTCATGTGACTAATCTCTGAAATTCCCCCAGTAGTGCAATATTGCTTTTGGTTTAACTGTCTTGGAGGAGAAGTAATTCTGTTGGTCTCTACTTTGCCCTTTCCACCATACTAGACTCTGTTTGAGTGTCAGGGGACCTGGCCGTCTCTTTATGAAGGAGGGTCTGGGTCTGTCAACTGGCTCAGTCCTGGGAGTGGCGGGAGGGATGTGGTTGTCTGTTACATGACCAGTGAGATCTCTGTCCACCAGCTCTAGAGATAGTTTTGCTCATATGGATCAGGGATGACTTTAGTGGCCGCCCTGTATTTCTGTTTGAGGGGCAGCGTGATTAATTAGCCACTACCAAAGGTCTCTGTAGGTTTGGTCATCCTGATTAGTGCTCTGACCCTGCAGCCCATTAGAGGAACATGAAAGACAAGTATATCACAGAGAAGGAAACCACTTCCTTTGAATATCAGTCACTCTTCATTGATGGGGTACCTCATTGGCTGTGTCAATCCTTGGATCCTGACTGTGTTTTTGCCAACACTCCTTAGATCGCTGTTTGCTCTCATCCACTCTCTCCAGGACTGTCCAAGGAGACTCAATATTTCTTTCACTTTATTATACCTAGTGATTTGTTTATCTCTCTTCTTACCTTCTCCCACTTGAGCTATTCCAGGAGGACATCTTCTCTCAACCTACATGTCCAACCAAATTGCTTTCCCCAAAAAGAGTTATCAGGAAATGAACAACCCAACAACTATGAGGCACAAAAGGACGCAATAGGATTTTGCTCTGAACTGCAAATGATTGCTCCATTTACGTTTATGCTTATGATTCCCAACTGTCTCAAGGCCTGAGTCTAAGACTCATTCCCTTCTGTCTCCTAGACAGCTCTTCACCAACACCTCACAGGCCACATTCCCTCACTCGCCGCCGCCTCATGTAAATCCCTCTTGTCTGTGCTATCTTGATAAAAGGCAACACCAGTACCCCAGACATCAGTGCTAGAAACTTCAAAATCACATTCAGCCACCCCCCTTCACGATCGATTTGCCATCTGTTCCATGCAAAAATAATCTTATGTCCTGCCTAAGACACCTGTCCTGGTCTGGGCTTTGAGGTGGGAAAATTGTCTTCCCATGAGAATATGGGAAGCCTGCCTCCATGTGGGTGCTTCTCTGCACCCACAGAGGAACCCCAAGACCCCAAGTGTGTGCCTCCCAGAGGGAGCTGTGTGGGTTCTTTTGGTGTTGGGCTAAGCCTGCCGGCCTTTCCTGATGCTGCCATGTGCGGTGAACAGCGGCAGTCACAACCCACAACAAGAACCGTACTTGCCTTGGTGGACGTGTGGAATACTCAGGCAGTGTGGCCGGTGCCTTCTCTCCCTCGGGAGGTCCCCCCAATCTCCGGTGGGCACTCTCTTCCTTGCAGATGCTTGAGTGGGCACTGCCAACGGGCTTCTTCCCCTTCCTCTGAATTTTTTCCCTGCTGACCAGCCTGCTTCTGATGGACACGTACCTTTATCGAATGTGTCACTATATTTGTCCAGTTACAATCACATCAAATGGTGTTACCTGTCTCTGACCCGTCTCACTGTTGAATTGTTGTAGAACTTAACTCTAAGGGCAAACAACCTCTCACTGTTGACTTCCTAGGGATGCTGCCACACTGGCTGTCTTGCCAGCAGGAGTCACCGTTGTAATAGACACTGATACCTGCTGTGAATGGTACATGACTTGATCCGCAGTGTAACATAGCTCGGGAGGCCTGAATAACTGAAAAATGGCAAGAACTTGCCTTATCTTTGCAAGGCAGCTTCAAACTCTCTCTTGCATGCTTTTTATTTTCTATCTGCTGGCTGAGTAACTTTAGCAGACTGAAATTATTGGAGAAAAGGGAAGAGTTGCAGATTAGCTAAATTTGTTCTCCATCAAAAGCAATGATGAAAATGATTCTCTTGAAAACAAAAACAAGCCTTTCCAAACTCAGAGTATTCATCTGATACCATTTGGAGAGAGAAGTGCTATTTCATGGAGCTGTGTTTGGTTTTCCAAGTGCACCAATGTAGAATTTAGCTAGGATGAAATGTTTTCTTGCCTTTGTAAGTTGTGTTTTCATGAGACATAGGAAGAAATGTTCTGAGCAATATGTAAAGAATTCATGACCTTGTCATGTTGGATCAAGGTCTGATAGCCTGCCACATATCCTGCTTTTATGTAATCGAAAGGAAATTGCCTCCCTCTGTAGATGAAAATGATTGAATGGCCTGGTCTGCTCTGTGTCCTTGTCACTGCTCAGTTCTCCATCTCCTCCTCCTTCCTGGGGCACCAGCTGTGGGTGTGGCTATATGGAGCTGCATTTGCCACGAGTCCAACCCAAGAACTTGAGGTAGATATAGGACATGTGTTCCTTCCCCAGCCTGCCTCTGTCGTTAAACACAGTGAGGGAGGTCTGCTGCAATCTGCTTTCCAAAGACTTATGTGGGTCCAATTCAATGCCTTGTTCTCAAACTGTGGCTTGAAATTCATTGTTCGCAGATACCTACCCTCAGCTCTCGCCCTCTGCTCACTCCATTGTCCCTTCACCCATGTGGATTGAAGGGTTGAAGGCTTTTCTGTTGGTGTAGGCACTACTTCAGAAAGCTCTTTAAGGCCAGTGATCCTGACCTTTTGCCTCTTTGTATCCTCCATGGAGTTCTGAATATTTTTACTTTCATTGTTTTGATTGTGAGCTCTTATGCCTCCAACTCTTATTTTGAACAAATTCAAAGCTACAGAAATATTTCAAGAATATATGTCTGTTGACTCTATTCAACTGTTGTTGGCATTTCACCACACTGTTTTCTCTCTTTCTCTCTAAATACACACACACACACACACGTGGAAGTAATTCTTTGACTAAACCATTTGAAAGTTAGTTGTGGTCATTGTGGTGTTTCATCCCCAAATACTTCAGCATTCCTGTCCTAAGATCAAAGACATTCTCCAACATTTATCACACTGAGGAAATTTAACATCAATATAATACTATTATCTAATATACAGTCCTCATTCAAATTTTACCAATGGTAATGTCATTTATAGCTTTAGTTGTTGTTTTCAATCCAAAGATTACTACTGCTTTTAATAACTATATGTTTTTAATTTTTAATCTAGAATAGTGTGCTAGATTTTAATTTATTTCCATGTCATTGACGTTTTTGAAGAATTCAAATCAGTTTTGCAGAATGTCACCCAAATGGGATTTGTTTGTTTCCTCAAATATAACACTTTTAAAGGAATATTACATACATGATATTGTCCTCTTCCATCATCCCATCAAGACACACAATCTACATACATGATGCCATGTCCTCCTTGTGCATTGCACCAGGACACGTGGTCTACATATATGATATTGTCTTCTGTCATCACACCAGGCACACAGTCTGTATACATGATATTGTCCTCCTCTGTCATCACAGCAGGACACATGGTCTACATACATGATATCGTCCTCCATCATCACACCAGGTCACATGATCTACATACACAATATTGTCCTCCATCATCACACCAGGCACACGGTCTACATACACGGTATTGTCCTCCTCTATCATCACATCAGGGCACATAGTCTACATCCATGTTGCTGTGTCCTCTTTAGTCATCACATCAGGGGACACATTTTGTTAAGTCTGTTCCTTTTCTGGGGATGTGAAGCTTGATCCCTTGGGTAAAGTGGATGATGCCAGATTTCTTCATTATAAAGAAGCTTTATTTGTAATTAGTAACTGCTATGTGAGAAGTTACTTTGAACGCTTGTGGATATTTTTCCTAGGAGCCTTTCTCCCACTTTTTGGCATCCATTGATAAATCTTGCCTGAACTAGTGTTGGTGGATATAAAATGATGATATTCTTTTTTGCCATGTCTTCTACATTTATTGTCATTTTCCTCTAAGGAAGAGAGATCCTTTCTGGTTATAAATTAGCACGTTAAATTGTGTGTTTCAAGCCAATAAAAAGTCCTTGTGATTCAGCACGTTTAATAAACATGCCAGGAGGTGTGTGGGTGAGGCCAGGTGTTATAAGGTTAGCGGAGGACCCCTGACTTGCTTTCTGCTGAATGTTACCTGAAGGGAATCATTTGAACAAGGCATGTCCAAATTCATTTAATCTTAACAGCGTTTGCTGAGCATGCTCTATTCCAGGGACTCTGCCACCACTGCCTATACAAAGACAGATAAGCCCTGCCCTGACTTCCTAACAAAATAGTTAACGCATTGCTGTCAAGAGCAGAATCTGATCAGTTCTACAAAGATACGGTAATAAAAGAACAAGGAGATGGGAGCACACACATTTGGGATCCGCTTTACTCAAACAATTCTGAAAAGAAAACACAGAACGAAGTTATTATCCCACTTTTAGTGTGTAGACCTGTTCTAAACACATCTTGGGTCCTGCCTCATCCACATCCTCCCCAGCCAGTGGACAGTGAGCCCTGAGATCGCACCAAGTCCCTCTGTACACAGCTGCCTGGACCAGTGGTGGACACCTGGTGGCGGGAGCCTGTCCAAAGCTTGGCCAACAACTGGAGGCAGCTCTAGAAAAGACGAGCTGGCCAACATGATTGGGAGTTTTGGAATTGGGATTCTAAGAAGCAGAACCAGCTAGAGAGAGAAGATGAGGAAGACCAGAGCCAGGAAGGCCATTTTGGGTGAGATTGGTATGAAGTGTTGAGAGAGAGAATGGAGCACATGAGAGGAGAAGGGGAGACACATCATGAAAATAAAGATGGAGAAGAAAAAGCGGACCCAAGAGCTGCCCCAAGTCCTTTGCCTTTCTGAGGCCTGGTGGGTCCATATCTCCTTGGCCCCAGGTTAGGAGGGTCTTTTCAACAAGCCCTCAAGTGAATCTCTGCTGCTTGCATACAAAAGATACTGAGCTGTTCAAGAGTGAGCCTGAGAAGGAGACAGGATCCTGCTGACCGTCAAGAACACAGCCAAGGGCCAGCCCTGGTAACCTAATGGGTAAGTTTGGTGCACTCCGCTTCGGTGGCCCGGGTTTGGTTACTGGGTGTGGACCTACAACACTGATCTGTCTGTGGCCATGCTGTGGTGGCTCACATACAAAAAGAGGAAGATTGGCAGTGGATGTTAGCTCAGGGTGAATCTTCCTCAGCAGAAAAAAAAAACAAAAAAAACACAGCGAAGCCTGGGAGGAGGGACACAGAAGTTAAAAGCCACAGCTTAGGAGCTGGACACACCCAGATTAAGATCCTGCTCCACAATTTACTAGTTTCATGAGAATGTTTCTTGACCCCTCACAACTTGAGTTTTCTCCTTTGCAGAGAGTAGATAATGACATTACCTCCCTGGTTTGACTGACATGGTGATAAAGCGAGGTGACGCTAGGAAAATAGCACAATTCCTGACACAGCATCAATAAATACTACTAGACCTTTCTGTTATGCTTGGAGGAAAGAAATAATTTGGATTCACTCTATCTGAAAGTCAAGCTCTCTGTGTGTATGTTCAGCGAATGTGGTCCATATCTTAAGGTAACTGAGATATCATTTGCACATCGCCCTCCATACCCAGCTCGTAGTCTCAGAATCTGCAGAGTTTTAGGTAAACGAGATGGTAGAGAAATGGCCACTGGCTCTAAGTTCTCTTCCTCATGTCAGAGCCAAGTGTAACTTGGTTCAGCCTAAGAAGTGTCCTTTGAACTGGGAATTGGAACCATTTATGGTGTAAGGGCAAGTGTTCTCTCTGTCCCAATCCCTCTCAAGATGTTTGCTGAGAGGCACATCTAGAAAAGGGTTGTCAATGGAAATGCTGGTGATCGTGTCACGTGTTCTGTCCCGATAACTAACGGGACACAACAGTGACTCATGTCTCTTTTTGCTTTATGTGCAAGTTGGTCAGGAAGCTACTCTCATGAATAAACTTTGGATTTCTCAGAGCACTATGCTGTTTGAGTCCTGTTAATGCAATGGGTAACTTTCTGGGCCTGTGTTTTGAATGGTGTATGCATTTTCTCTGTGGAGACGAGTGGTGGCGCTCTTTAGTAAAGCAACGGCGTGGTGAGCCGCGTGAAGGAAAGACTCTCTTCAGCTGTAACTAAGAAAAGCCTTCTGGGAGGGAATGAGCCTCTGTGATCATCAATTCAGGTAGAACATGTGCTTTCGTTTTCCTTGACTGCTAATAGAGTAGAGGCTTCACTCGAGGATGAAAGGTGAACCTTTGGACCAAAGCTTATGAACAAGGACTTTAGGACCCACGCCTGATAAAGGAGATGTTCTTTCATTGATTCATTGATTCATCGATTGACAAGAGACAAGAACACATGTCTAACACCTTTCCCATCTCAGAGGGGAAAGTCTGGATCTGGGAAGGCCCTATAGGGAAACGATCCCGTGAGTGAAGACACAGCAGGCTGAATGCAGCACAGGAAAGTGAAGCGAGCACCAAGATCCTCATTGATTAGATTTCCTTCCTGCGCAGAATTAACCTGTGTGGCTCGGAGAACAAATTGCATGGGGAAAGCTCTTTGTTTAAAGAAATGTGATTGATTTCCCGCGGAGCAGAGTGTTCAGGTGCGGGTTTGCTATGGAAATTGTCTTCTAACAACTCATCTTTATTGTGAGGCGCAGAGACAAGTCCCCACCTTGGTGTTACCATAAATCTGCCTACGCCGCTGCAGAGAAGGCAGCAGCGTGCCTCCCCGGGCAGCGAGGGCTCGTTTGTACATGGCTTCATAAGCTGTCAAAGGAAATTCTTTATGTTGGGTAGAAAGGAGTGACTGTGGTTTGGTTTATAACACACTAAATAATTTTAATAAAATTAAATCACTGTGTTGCTTCACAGCGCTCTTGAGTAGTATTATAGCAGACCTAAACTGTAGTCTTCCTACAGCTAAGGCCTCTGGATTCCTTAGGAAGCTTGGATCATGTAGTATTAACGTGAATTAATTTGGGACTATTGACAATAGATCTAAGGTCAAAGCTTAACTTTTCCCAAGTAAGACCCTGGATGAATACAGGAAGTTCTTTTGACATATCATTTGATTACTTTAAAATAAGAGTGTTTTATGTAAAGTTCAAAAAAGCCAGTCACAAAACTAAGCCCTGAACCAGTGATTATAGTTTGTGAAGCCAGCAGGCACAGACTTATCATTGTAAATATTAAATACCACCATCACGGCTATATTCCTTCATTTTCAAAGTACACTGCAGTCATTAATAGTTCATGTCTGTGAGCACCCGGAGCCAGATGGTGTCATGAACTCCATTTACAAGTGAGGCAGAGAAAGCTCAGGGATGTACTGCCCTCCAAGGCAAGGAGGAGAAGCTGGAATGGCAGCTGTTCTTCCTGCATCCTCTTCTTGGGCGGAGTCTGCATGGGGCAGTGCCCCACCCAGCCACTCCCCCTCACAGTGGCTCCTTGACAGAGGTGCCGCCTGCTGCCCTTCCACTGCTGGGTGGCATTTCCTCTAAGCCTCACTGTAATCCCATTGGTGTAACACTTGGCAAGTTGGTTATCCTGTTGTATATTATCTCAAAAATTAATCCTCATGGCAGCCCTGTGAAGGAGGCAGGATTGCGCATTTTACAGAAGAAAAATGAAGGGTCAGTGAGACGAGGTGGCTCCCCCAGTGTCCCCCAGGAATGGAAAGGCAGGGCCGAGCAGGCCGGGGCTGCAGATCCGTTCTCACCTGCAGTGCTTCCGTGAGACTGTCCTGAAAGCAGGAATGCAGCCTGTTGGGGCCATGCAGGGTGGGCACCAAGTCTTGACTGTGTCACCTCCTCTCAACCCACCCAAGTATGTTGTTTTATTTAGGAGACCTCTGAAGGTGGCTTAGCATCTTCTTCATACTTCCTACGGCACGGTGTGGGGAAGTAACCGGCCACTCCGGCCCCTGAGTAAACGTCTTTCACAAAGCCCACCCTCTGAGACACACTGACCCTCTCCCTTCCTGTTTTAAGACATAATGTTGCTTAAGTGGTCAGACAGTGAAGAAATCTCAGGAGCCGTCCCTTCATGGACGTGCTCTGGTGTCGATAGCACTCTGGAGAGGCCCACTGTCGTGCTGGGATCAGATTCCTCTATTTCCAGTCTCACTTCTTCCTTTTTCTTCCCTATAGTAGTTCTCTGGCTTGGATGAAAGTTACATAATAAATAAATGGACGTAACTAATCAGAAAATAAATATTTCACTTCACTGTGGGCAAGACATTCTGCTGGGAAGGCTGCAGGATCCCAACATTTGAGACAAGGTCCCTGGCCTGATGGAGAAGGGAAGACAGATGCTGCACTGGTTGGCAGGGCGGTCACCATGGAGCCCTGGGTGACTATGACAGAGGGCAGGCCCGTCGTCCTTGGGTCTGGGGTCAACAGGCAGCTCTGGGCTGAAGTATCTCTCTGGAGCCATCAAGACGGTCCTGCTTTCCTTTTCCTCCATCCATGATTGTTGGCCTCCTTGGATTAGACCTGGGGGCTCTGCGACGTGAGAAGAGAGATGAAGGCAGACCCTTGGGGAGAACAATAGCAGCCTGACCATTAAAGAAAATAAAAACAATGAAGAAGGTTGAGAAGAACACAGCTGGAGGGCGGGAAGGAAGACCCGGGGGTTTGGAGAAAGAAATGACCCCAGAAATGTGATGGGGGATGAGGCCTGGGAAAGACCATGGGCTCTGGCCATTGGAAGATCATGCTGAGCTATTTCGGGGGGTCTCGGTGGATTGAGAGCCAGAGGAGACAGGACCCATAGACTATGTCCCGAGGGATTCTGCAGTGAAGAGGAGAGGGGCCTGGGACTCAGTGCTGCGGAGAGGAGGTTTGGGGTCGAGGAGAGGTGAGTGCCTCTCTGGGAATCAGGAAGGAACCTGAAGGAGGGAGGAGAAGCTGCAGATTAAATAGATGTCCAGGAGGAAGGAGCTGAAGAATCAACAGGAGTGCTGGAGCCAGTGAGCAAGGCCTTCTTGTCTAGGAGAAGGGGAAGGAGGACATGATGCAGATCACAGAGAATTCCCAAGTCCAGAGGAGGGAACTTGAACAGATGTACATGCAGTAGCTAAGCTGATAAAACACGGAGAGAGCTGATTTTCAACGAAGGAAGAGATTAGCGTAGGGGATTGAGGGTGGGAACATTTGGACTAGGCTCGGAGAGTGGGAGGGTCCATTACAGGAGACAAAAACACAGCCTACAAGCGGTGTGGCCAGTTCTTTCCTTGTGCAAAGAAACCTCAGTTTTATACATCTCAAAGTATGGGAGAATCAGCTAGCTCCAAATTCTTGTTCTTTCTCTAAGGAGGATTAACCTTCAATTACTTCTAAATGGGGGAAAGGCAACGTTGACTTTGTTAGTCTGACCCACTCATCCACTCATATAGGAATTTAGGATGGGGCCAATGGTTAAAGCATTGATGAATCAATAGGGAGCCCATTTGCTTCGAGGTGTTTATTCGTGACTTGCAGCTGTGGTGTTCTGCACCTACAATCAAGAAGGTGTGAGAGCTGCAGACCCCTCGAGAGGAACCGCGAGGTGTGACACCCAGCAGGTGGAGACAAATGGTGAGAATGTGGCTTCCTCGAAAATTTGGTTGTGTCCACATGGTGTCTGGGACGTCTGGGAGTGTTGCTGTGTCTCTTCCTGCCCTCTTCCTCATCTCCCCTCAGGCTCTTCAGGCCATCCTCTTCCTGGTCCTTCCTACCCGGGCCCTGCCTGCCTGCCATGGACCCTAAGGGCTTTCCCTGCCTTCTGCCTGTGCCCAATGAGCACACACGTGTGGTCCAGCGTCTAAGAACCTGAGACCTTGGATTTCAAGCACGTACGAGAAATATTTTGTTGTGGTCATTCTTTAGCACCAAACCAAATCTAACAACCCAAATCTGTCTAACAGATCAAATCATATCTTCATTCCTGAGACAAACATCCCTCTCAATAGTCCTGGGGTGTTACCACCTAAATTCACGGTTTGCACAGAGTTTTCCCAAGTTCTTACCACTGTCACATCCTTCAGAGCAGACACTCTGTGCACCCAGGAGTCCAGAGGCCTGTGAGCAGCAACGTTCTCAGCTCACACAAGGGCTTCTTCACGTGGCCGTCAGGACCTTGCAGGGTGGTGAGTCTGAGATGAAGATGTTTAAGCTTGCTTCTCTTCCCACTCGTTCCCCTCGTCTTTTCTAGAACATACGTACTAGTAGGTCTGGTTTCCTTAGAGATGGAGTGAAAGGGAGATTTTTCATACCAATTTTGCTTTATATTACCATGAACTAGCTGCTTGCTGAGTAGGCATCTCCTCAGACATCAATCACACACTCCCAAGAGTATTATCTCTTCACACCACCATCTCCTGCTCCATCGTTTACACAGTTTCACCATAGTCTCAACTGCAGCTCGCCCACGTCCTCCAGCTCCGCCACGTCCTCCAGGTCCCCCACGTCCACCAGCTCTACCACATCCTCCAGGTTGCTCACGTCCACCACGTCCTCCAGCTCCACCACATCCTCCAGGTCCCTCATGTCCTCCAGCTCCACCATGGCCACCAGGTCCCCCACGTCCTCCAGCTCCCCCACATGCCCCAGGTCCACTACGTCCTCCAGCTCCACCACGTCTTCCAGGTCCACCGTGGCCTCTAGGTCACCCACGTCGTCCAGGTCCACCATGTCTTCCAGCTCTCCCATATCCTCCAGGTCCATCACGTCCTCCAGCTCGACCACGTCTTCCAGCTACACCATGGCCTCCAGGTCACCCACATCCTCCAGGTCCACCATGTCCTCCAGCTCCACCACGTCTTCCAGGTCCACCATGGCCTCCAGGTCACCCATGTCCTCCAGGTCCACCACATCCTCCAGCTCCCCCACGTCCTCCAGGTCCACCACATCCTCCAGCTGCACCACATCTTCCAGGTCCACCAAGGCCTCCAGGTCACCCACGTCCTCCAGGTCGACCACGGCCTCCAGCTCCCCCACATCCTCCAGGTCCACCACGTCTTCCAGCTCCACCACGTCCTCCAGGTCTACCACAGCCTCCAGCTCCACCACAGCCTCCAGGTCACCCACGTCCTCCAGCTCCACCATGGCCTCCAGCTCCCCCACATACTCCAGGTCCACCACGTCCTCTGGCTCCATCATGTCCTCCAGATCCACCACATCCTCCAGGTCCAGGCAAGTGTCTGTTCTCCAGGTGCCCATTGAAGCAGGTGTGAGGAACCATTCAGTCCATGCTGTTCCCTCCTTGTTGGGGGACAATGGGACCACATAGCCCCAGTAGAGGGAGGCTGAGGTGATGGGAGGGAGAGCCAGCAGGGCTGGCAGGAATGGGGAGATGGGGACCAGACAGAGGTAGGGACACCTCCCAAGAGTGCTGGTGGGCAGTCAGCCCTCGGCCAGGCTGGCTTCCAAAGCCAAGCGTGTGTTTCACCCCAAGAGAATGAGGCTGAGGACGACTTCAAAGCAAAGGACAAGGGCGGAGGCCGCTGCAGGTGCCAGAGGGACCCCACCCATGATGCAGTGAGTGAGATGGAAATGGACCCCAAGGGGACAATGGCAGCAGCATTGTCCTTGTGACCACACTAAACAGACTGTGTGGTTCCTGTGTGCACCTGGGTTCTGTATGCATCATCTGACTTTATGTACATCATCACAATTAATCCCCCGGATAACCCCAAAAGGCAGTACTGTTACTCACAGCGACCAGTATTTCCCTAAGGTCACAGGGCCACTGAGTGGGTTGAGGCGGGATTTACAGCAAGTATTCATCTCCAATCTGAGGACAAGTGGGCAAGCTGACTGTGTGGTCGGCACGGCCCCTGGACTGGACACAGTCCTGCAGGTCTACATGAGGATGGAAAGGAACACGAGCAGAGTGTGGCAGGCTGGTGGGCTGTGGCTGCATCAGCACTGCAGAATTTGGAGCTTCAGTCTCTGTGGGATTCACACAAATTTCCAAAATCCACTGGGTTTGATTGACAGCTCTGACTTTCTCCCGGCTGGCAGCTTCTTGGTTCCAGGAAAGGACTGAGCAGGCTGTAAACATCTCGGTTAAAACAGCTCTGCTGGGCCTCAGCAGGACAGAAAAGGACGACAGGCACAGGAAATGAACTCTTCCACCCAGCAGACCTGCAGAG